>NC_090437.1:365896794-366199825 GCF_031143425.1 Pleurodeles waltl | reverse complement strand
TTTAAAAAGTAGGGGAACACATGGGGTCCCCCCTCCTAGGGCTTCTATTGGCCCTGGGGATGGCTACCTACATGGGGCTATATCAGACAAATATGCAGGGGATGCACAGCCTCCCTCAGGCTAAAGATTAAATGAACATGGGGCCTGTATGCCCCCTCAGCCCCGGGGACCACCACCTCCACAGGACAAAAGATTAAATTAACACGTTCCCCCCGCAGCCTCAGGACACAGGGCAATTCATTTCACATTAACAGGGGAGGCTACATGGCCCCCCCACAGCCATGGATTCCACAACTTCCCGGGTGCAAATTCCAGATTTTGGAGCAGAGCTTGCAGCCCCTGTGCGAGGAGCCAACAATGGCCCTGGGGACCGCCACCCCTCAGGGCCAGCTCCTACTATGTCCCAGGGTGCCCATCCCCAGGCCATTGCTGTTTGTCAGAGCAAACACAACTCTGCTCCCAGAAAGCGAGAGCAGTCAAACTGGAAGCGGAGGTTTCCTCTGTTCGCCTGCCCACAGAAATGCGGGCAGGGAAACAGAAGAAAATATTGCTTTCAGAGACAGGGAGCTGTATGTTTAGCAACTCCCTGTCTGTGACAGCAATTCTGGCTCCTGAAGGAGGCAAATAGCGGTCTGGGACTGATGGGGCCTTTACGCTTTCCCTTGGTCCCATTGCACACTGGGTGCTCTGGGGTGCACGCAGCACAGATGGATTGGCCTCGGGACCAAGATCGGCCTGGGGAGGGAGGATGCCTGGCCCGCCTAGCAAAAACAATATATATATTAAGGCCAGGCCCCAGGGAATGGTGCTTCCAGGGCTGAAATAATCCAGGGGATTACCACTTACTAATTAATCAGTAGAAAGTGCTCCAGTTGGATAGACATTTTGTGTAAACTGTGGACTCTTGCTGGATAAATGAGCAATTGAGCTTCTGTTCTGGCCATGATGCTCATTTCACAGAAATTCAATCTCAACAGGAAGCACTTGCAAATTTAAAAGTAACAGGTGCCCCAGTCGAAGTAAATGGTTCTTACTTCTAGGCTTGGTGGAGGCAAAGCAAGTGTGTTCACTCTGCAATTCCATATTGAAAAACGATCTGAAGTCCTTTGAGCAAGTGAATGAATCTTTTGACTATTGGAGTGCAACCAGACCATCTCACACCCACCTAGACCCTCTCCCACCCAGAAAGACACTCTCACAGCCACTCTGACACCCAGAGACATTCTCTCACAGTTATTCTCACACCCAGAGAGACAGGCTCTGCGGCAGAGTAGGGTTGGGTGGTTGTGGAGTTGGCTGTAGGGTCTGGCCACAGGCAGTGGTTGGATTACCATACAGTAATGAAAGTTACTTTGAGTTTTAAAAAAACCCTGAAAAAACCAAAGGTTACAGGGATGTTATAGTTAGGTACCTGAATTTACTCGCAAAAAAACTGAGAAATTCAGCAGTTATATTTAGAATTATTTCAAGTAACTATAGCCCACGGCTTAAGGTAACTATAACATGTTTTTTTAAAGTAAATATATATATATATATATGTATAAATACATATACATTTTTAAAACAAATATAAACAATCCTATAAAATTAAAGGTATAAACAAATATTAGTCAAAAATATATTTAACCAGCATTGGATTATGCAACTGTAGAGAATTTGTAAATCTTCAAGGGCTAGATTTGTTATTCCCACTCCAAACAGTGCACAGTAGGAAAAGCATTGGACTACGGAGGGGTTAAATTTACAATGCCCCCTCCAGTCTGTACAACAATAGGGAAACCACTGGACTTTAGAGTAGTTAAATTTACTATTCCCACCCCAGTGTTTGCAACAGTAGGGAAAGCTTTGGACTTCAGAGGAGTAAGACTTACTTTTCACACTCTAGTCTGTTTAACAGCATGGAAGGCATTGGACTTTGAATGGCTAAAAGTTACTATTCCCACTCCAGTCTGTGCATCAGTTGGGAAAGCTTTGGACTTCAGAGGCTTTATATTTACTATTCCCACTCCAGTCTGTGCAACAGTAGGAAAAGCATTGGACTTCGGAAGAGTTAAATTTACTATTCCAACTCCAGTCTGGACGGCAGAAGAGAAGGAGCAGGGTTTTTTCAATTTTGGCTTTATTTCAGCAAAAAATGCCCTAAAAGCAAGTTTGTCACAAAATCTTCAATATAGTCACAATATAAAGAGAATAGAAACCATTAGATTCTTAAGACTAGTTAAACAGAAGTTCATCCAAAAACATATAAAAAAAGTTTCACAAAATTTTAACTATAAATAAGAATGACAGTACAGACAACACACTGAAACAGGTCAAAACATAATTACAAATACAGTTCTTCATAAAAAGGCCAACTTGGGCCTTTTCCACCACGCTGCATCCCATATTACCAGAGTCAATTTATACAGGATTGTATTCATTTCCCATTGGGGGAAATTCCGAACCTATAATTTAATTTCAAATCACAAGCATTATGCCCTGGCATTTAAAATCTCCCATTCAATAAATATGTATATGTGCATAAATTGAAAATACAAGAAGTCCGCAGTTATAAACTACTTGTAAGATTTATACGTTAACAGTCAAAGATTTAGCTCTACTATGCCATATTGCCTCTAAGAACTTTGCCAACGCGCATTCCACAATCCCACACGGGCTCGTTCTACAAATCCTAAAGCCGATTGACGATCTCTAATACACAAGAACTTGCAGAGTGTCCTAATCCATTGTGCCCTCTGCATACTGTACGCTGGACAGTGGAATAAAACATGGGCAATGCTCTCTTTGGTTATACATCCCATCGAGCAAAGATCTGTTTGGCTTTCAGTTTGTTTCCATCTAGAAGTTAAAGCCCCTAAAGGTAGGGATCCAATTCTGAATCTGATATAAAGTGCACATGCTTAAGGTGTTAAAATCATATCAAGATAAGGCTCAAATTCGTGGTGACACTTAGCTTATAGAAAACTATCAGTTAGACTAGCGGACGGGACTGATGCTAACTGTACAACTAGCAAATTCACCCAGTATGTTTCCTTCAAAGTTTGTGTAGCACTTTATGGGAGATGCAGAGGGTCTGACCAAAACAGGCCTTGCCCCAATTTGAAAAGGCCTTTTTCACGTATCTGCACCACGGAATTTTGTCATTTTGCGGGGGAGCTAGCACCGCTCTTAACCATATTCTATATGGGTCTAAAACATCTGTAGACCATAATCTGATCCAATACTGCAGTGGCCTCATAATGGCTATGACCGCAATCGAGTATAAATTCAAATCCATTCGAATAGGGAGTGTAGGGGAATTCAAAGGGATTTTTAAAAAGTTCTCCGCTCTCTCTAAGTCTTGTCATTTACCATGTCCCCAAAGCTCTGCACCATAGAGGGCTCCTCCTCTAGCTTACCTTTTGTACATCTCCATTGCAGGTGTAATAGAGAAACTGGGAGATCTACCGGCAAATCTCCAAATGCCCCCTGCTTTTTGATTCAGGGCCATAGGGCCATATTTGTACTTTCTGATGCAAAACTGCGCTGACGCAGTTTTGCGTCACAAAGTTTAAAGCCAGCTAACACCATTTCATTGTGCCACCCGGGGGTCAACTTTATACTTTAACACACAACAGTGCAAACCACTGGTTAGAGTAATTTTTTTTTACTCAAACCAATGTGCCACGTCATTAAGAAAAACGATGTTAATGCGACAAAAATGACTTTAATCCAGTTTACGGCATCGCAAACCGGATACGCGCCATTTTTTGACACAATAGCATCAAAAAGCAGCGCAAACACAGCAAAATGTGTTTCCAGAAGCTATGAGGGACCCCAGGAAGATGACACCCGACCAGGAACCAGCGAGGAGGACCCACACAAGACCCAGGAGAGGGAGAAGAAGAAAAGGAATTGTTGGTTCAGTGCAGAGGAGCATGAAATACTGGAGAAAAAGGTGACGGAACACCAGCACCAACTTTTCGTCACCTCTAAATTGCAAATTGGTTGGAGAGAAGCAATTTGGCAACAAATTGTCGATCAGATCAACAGTGTGGCAGAAGTACGGAGAACAGTCACCGCATGCAAGAAATGCTGGCATGACTGCAAGCGCAGGACCAAGGAAAAGATGGCCAGGAACAGGAAGGCAGCACTGCAGACTGGAGGTGGGAGGCCAGCACCGCAGGAGGCCCTGGACCACATTGAGGAGATGGTGGCAGCTGTCATCCCTGAGGAGATCGTCACAGGGATTCAAGGACAGGACATCGCAGACTACCAGGAGACAACACAGATGCAGGGTAAGTGGCATGGGGAACTAAAATGCCTAATTGTTAACTGCAAGTGGGGGGGATATAGCTACTACACAATGAATGTAAGTCATGATAACCAGGTAGTGGAAAGGACAAAGGGGCACGGCACGTGGGCATAGGCTGTGTAGGGAAAACCTGGGGCACAGCACAACACTACACGAACAACCTTTGCATGGGTTTACTCAGGCATGCCAAGGATGTTGGAAAAACAAAGCCAGTCCAGGAGGGTAGGGTACAATGTAAAACTGGCGTGCTGTCACACAACAGCTGGAATTGTCGCTACATGAACTAGGGCTCATTTTCCATTCTCAGGCCATATCTGCATGCGGTATTTACCATTGACAACAGTTTCCACTACCACCTCTGCTGTGTGTGCAGGTCAAGTAGCTAATGACTGTTATGTGCCCTTGGATCAAACACACTCAAATTAGAGAGTTCAAGATGACAACGTTATCAATCCCCTGTAATGAAAATAAATGTGCAAATCCTGTCAAATGCCCATGTCCGAAGGCGCTACAAACATCAGGTATTGTATGTAACATTATGAGGTACACAGCAGCAATGTCATACCCATTCTGCACATGTCAGGGTCTACCCTGTGCCTGGGTCACAATAGCTGCAATGCCACCATGCAACATCTCAAGTGTCATAGTGCTAAGACAACAGCAATGAGAGGGAGGACATATGTTTCCAGCTAGTGAAACACATCTGCACAGTTATAAGAGGAAATGGAACACTGCTAGGACCATCAGTGCAATCCAATGCAGCACACATTTCCCAACATCCGCAGTACACACTACTAATGCTGACACCCGTATCGTGCCATGCCAATGCTATACATAGTATATGCTAGGTCTCAGCAACATATAGGTGGATGTGAAATATCAGAGACTGGGTCAATTCCAGATTGTTAAGTGTGGTGCAAGTGCCATCAGAACACCCACAGCCAGTGCAAGGCCACACCATGATAATTGAAGTAGACGGAGGGTTGAGTAGGATAATAAGGTGGCAACATTCAATTTGGGCAGAACCTACACCTAGAGAATGTGACACAGACATTTCCCCAAACTGCCCACACTACATGTGACATGCAGGTGGGGCATAGGCCTGGAAGAATGCAAATCTTAATGACAGGAACAATGAACAGGAACCAAGATCACAATGTGCAACTAATAGGAAGTCAGGCATGTCACATTACAAATGCCACAACACAGACACTCTAATTGTACAATATCTCATTGCGGAGGACGATGGCTCTCCTGGGGATATGCCTGTCCTGGACTTCCCTGATGACATGGATGACGAGCTGACAAACATCAGCCAGCAGACCCTCCAAGATGTCTTTGGAACCCTCCAGACCCCACCTTCAGTCACAAGGAGGAGCACAGAAGTAGCAGCCATCACAGAAGACCCACTCACCACCCCAATTGTACAACCTGCCAGCTCCAACCCAGCTGAGGACTCTGACGACACTGGCACCAGCTTTGAGAGGACTTTAGTTGGAGTACAGCTGGAGCTGGCCAAGGAGGTGTGGGTGGGGATGCAAAATATGGCAGCCAGCCTAGAGGTGGTGCGTTCGTGCATGATGTCATCTGCAGAACAGGCAGCAGCCATGCAAGGGCGGACATCTATCCTGCAAGAACTTCAACAAAGTGTGAAGGAAATCAGCACAGCAGTAAGGGAGTTGCCACAATACCTTGTACACCAAACCTTTTACTGCGTGCACGAATGCAATATTGACCCCATCAGGGCCGACCTGGCTGCCTACCATAGTGATGTAGCTGCTATACGTAAGAACCAGCAGCTCCTCCTTGCTGCAGTACTGCCCTTAATAACCCCACAGTTGGCAGCTACTGGGATTTCTGACTCCACGTCTTCAAACACTGAAGTGTGTGTTGCCACTTCAAACCCACCACCACCAAGGGCAGAGGAGACAACACACACATCAGAAGATGAAGACGTGGAACAGATCACCTTCACCCATAAGAGTACCTGGTAGCACAAGTCCATGCCAAATTGGCACTTATATCCTAGGTCCTGTGCTTGTCAAAATGCCAGTCTTGCAACAGCTGCTCAGATACACTGTTTTCCAGCCCACTGTCTACCTTGACACTGTGCTCTGTGATTGTCTCTCACTACCTCATTGACAAGTCATGTTTCTCTGCACTGTATGATACTTCACCCCAGCATGTCCAATGACATGTCCCATTGCACCTGTATGGTATCTCAATAGAATGCCTCACACTAGTAGACTCACAATCCTGGACTATATAAATATTGCACTACAGCACTTTAAAATAAATAGCACTTACACAACCACTTTGCCTCTGTGTAATGTGACACATCAACTGTGTAGGAGATTAGTGATGTATGTCACATGTCAATGGCCATAGAATGTCAATACAACTGCCTTGAAAGATTGTGGGCTGATAACTATGCACTGGGGTCTGGATTGTATCATCATCTACGCTTCCTGAGGGATATTTCTGAAGTAAATAGAAAAATAACAGTATAATGCTGTGTTGGACATAACAATTCTGCTTCAAGGGATGTTTAAGCAGGAAATCAATGTGTTCAAATTTTACTTCTGGACAATCTTTTGGTATGTGACATCTGACTATAACCTTTCATCACACACACACCATACAGCAGGAATAGATGTGTACGAGTGTAGGAACAAATATGTAACCTGGCAGAACAATGTAAGAATTGATAGTTGTGAGTTATGTACACTATACCACATAAGATTATACCATCACTCACCTTATCAGAACATCAGGCTGCAGGCAGATGTACCCACAATGCCCAAGATTCCAAATCTGGTCTCAAACTATGACAGATTGAAAACATACATCCAAACTTAACAACACATTGGAAACCATAGTAACCTTGAGTGGTGGGTGCAATGGATGGCAGATGCATAGAGAAGTAGCTTTGGTGTAGCTGCCAATATGACAGTTCAATTGGAATTGGGAATAACCATGTGTAGTGCTTTTGTCTTATTTAGTTTTAAAGCACTAACATAACACAACAGAAATGCACTTCTGAGGTCAAAGAAGACTTTTATTGTTGTTAATTCTTCCCCAACCACAATTTTTATGTATGACGAATTAGTAGCTTTCAAGTCCGCGTTAATCAAACAAAATATCTCAGTTTGCAATATACACAGCAGGTTATATTTATAAGATATTGAATGCAAAGCAAAACAAATACTTCACCGTGTGGGAACTATCTACAGCTTCATCTTTCTAAGGTCTGCAAGCTGATGACCCCTGTCAGCCACAAGAAAGAGAGATTCATCTACCCACACGGGATTGCTGGCAGCCTGCGCCAAGCTCCAGCACGAGGTCCGGCAGATTCGAATCTCACTCTCTGCAGCCTGTGTCTTTCGTTACAAAGGTGTGCCCCCTCCTCTCAGACCTGGGAAACTGAGCAAGCCTTTTGGAGACTGGCCAGGTCTCCAAGACTACTCCTGTTCCCAAGCTCAAGCGAAGAAAAAACAACACCCATGTACTCTCTCTTATCATGTCTAGTCTACTGTGAGAAAAACATCTTGGTTCTCTTGTGCAAAAACACAGCTTGGAAAAATACAGCTTGGATTCTCAACTGCAAGATCTAACTCCACGTTAAAGGCAATAGGCAGCTAACCTAAGTATCAAATGCAATGTCATGTTAAAGGCAATAGGCAGCTAACCTAAATATCAAATGCAATGTCTAGTGTCAAGTCAAAGCCAATAGGCATCTAAGCTGAATACAAAATGCAGGGCCATATTTATACTCCGTTTGCGCCGAAATTGCGTCGTTTTTTTTGACGCAATTTCGACGCAAAACTAACGCCAACTAACGCCATATTTATACTATGGCGTTAGAGGCGAATAGCGCCAAAGTTCCCGGAATGTGCGTCATTTTTTAGCGTGAACCCCTTCCTTGCGTTAATGATATGCAAGGGAGGCGTTCCCGTCTAAAAAATGACTCCCAGGCCTTTACGTGGTATTTATACTCCCGGGCAAAAGAGACGCCCGGGAGTTGGCGTGGCTAAAAACGGCGCATTTGCGCCACTTTTTAACGCCTGCTCAGGGCAGGCGTTAAGGGGCCTGTGGGCTCAAAATGAGCCCACAGGTGCCCTCCCATGCCCCCAGGGACCCCCCCTGCCACCCTTGCCCACCCCAGGAGGACCCCCAAGGATGGAGGGACCCACCCCAGGGACATTCAGGTAAGTTCAGGTAAGTATAATTTTTTATTTTTTATATTTTTTTTTGGTGGCATAGGGGGGCCTTATTTGTGCCCCCCTACATGCCACTATGCCCAATGACCATGCCCAGGGGACAGAAGTCCCCTGGGCATGGCCATTGGGCAAGGGGGCATGACTCCTATCTTTACAATGATAGGAGTCATGTTGATGGGGGATGGGCGTCGAAAATAAATGGCGCAAGTCGGGTTAAGACGATTTTTTCGACGTAACCTGACTTGCCCCATTTTAAGACGCCCATGCGCCATTTTCCCCCTACGCCGGCGCTGTCTGGTCTACGTGGTTTTTTCCCACGCAAACCAGGCAGCGCCGGTCTGATTGCGCCGTCTAACGCCATTCCATAAATACGGCGCCCGCATGGCGCTTCAGAATGGCGTTAGACGGCGCAAAACTTTTTGACGCTAAACTGCGTTAGCGCAGTTTAGCGTCAAAAAGTATAAATATGGGCCGCAATGTCTTATATCATGTCAAAGCCCATAGGCAGCTGAGCTGAATACAAAATGCAATGTATAATATCATGTCAAAGCCAATAGGCAGCTGAGCTGAATACAAAATGCAATGTATAATATCATGTCAAAGCCAATAGGCAGTTAATCTGAATATAAAATGCAATATATAATATCATGTCAAAGCCAATAGGCAGAATATCTAATAGCATGTCAAAGTCAATAGGCAGCTAAACTGAATACATCATGTCAAAGCCAATAGGAATGCAATGTCAAAGCCAATAGGCGGCTAGACTGGATACAGCATGTCAAAGCCAATAGGCAGAATACAGAATGTAATGACTAATGCAATGTCAAAGCCCATAGGCGGCTAAACTGAATACAGAAAGCAATGGCTAATGCCATGTCAAAGCCCATAGGCGGCTAAACTGAACAAAACATACCATGTGCTACTGGTGAACATTGAGCAACTAATATGCGCAGTGGTGAAACACAAAGTCATTGGTCAAAACAAACTCCATCAAATGGCAGTACATTCCGCCCTTTGACCAATGAATTTTTGTTTCACATATCTCTTGTTTCAAACAAAAACAAAAAACAAAAAAAAAACATTATCAGCAAGTCACATTTGAATGTCCAAAGCAATCCCTGTAAAGCAATAGAAGTGAATTAACACATTGATCTCATAACCTTTCACATCAGATACATCTATACAGAAAAGACTGGGCAATTTTTATACTCTGAGTGAGTCTCTAATTCAACAGTGTTAGCAATTTGATGTGGCATGAGTTCTGCTCATGTAAAGGTGCACGGTCCACCTGAAAGGTTTTCTGGAAGGTAAGCAAAAGTCAGAGTTCCATACGAGAAGGGAAAAAAAAAACAAAAAAAACACAGCTTAGTTCCAGTGGAAGAATGCAATCAAACAAGTTGAACTTGAACTGAAGGCGCAGTTTGCGCAAAATGGATCCATGGTGCTGGCACTTTACTCAGCCAGGTTCAGGTTGGGGGTTCGGACCCTTCCCCGACCCCACACGCACACACCGGAAGGGGGACCACACAGCACACTCAGGGACAGTGGCGAAACGTGGTAGGATCTGCAAAAGAAACAAGTATGACTTTTCTTGCAAATAACATTTTTCATTTAAACTGCACCCTTCCTCTTTCTTTCCCTGTTTTATAATCAGCAGGACGTTTTTGGGGCCCTTCGTTATATTTTCTGCAGGTTCTGGAGGATCACTTGGGGCTTCAGCCCACACATCAGCACTGAGGTTTTTATCTGCTGCGCCACAGCTTCCCTTTTCTTGCACTGTCAGAAGGGCTGGGGCAGACTCATTCTTTACCAAACCTCCATTCACTGCACTTTTGTCAATTTGGGCCATTCTGTCTCCAATTTGTATGAATGAATCAGATTCTTTTCTAGGTATCAGCATAATTTCGATTTTTCCTTGGTAATTTGCAGCAATCACTCTCCTTAAAACCTGATCAATTTGCCATTTCTGTCCTGGTAACTTTCCTCTCCCCAACTGCTCTGTGACTGCTTGCATGACAGATTGCTTTTGTGCGTGCTGCACAGTTTTTATCAAATCTAGGGGAATGTGCATCTCTCTCATCTCTGCCCACCTGTAAGTGGCTTTTTCTCTCAGCTGTTCACATTTCTGGGGCACCCACTTAGCCATCCCCACTAAGGCAGAATTCTGGGTGAACACTTCTCTCTCTGAATTTTTCTCATTAACATCTGCAAGGTAATTGAACCAGTTAGGTGCTAAAACATTAGCAATGAACCAAAAATCAGCGTAAAAATGACACATCTCACGTAGCTCTTGCTTTAAAATCTGACACACATTATACAACGCTGTTCCTTCTCCTGTGCCAGAAAACAACATTTCAGTCAATGAATCATTAGTAAAACAAACATGCTTTTTATCTTCAGTAGACACGAATTCAAATGGTGCACACAACTTCATTGGTAACTCTTTTACCTGTGGTACTCTAGCCCTGTCTTGCAAGTACCAGATCCATTGTATGATTCTAGCTAGGGGCACTATTTTCTTTCCTTGTTCTTGAGTTACATGTACATAAGTATTTCCTTCTTGCACTGCGCAAAAACCAAAAGTCTGCATTATTTCATTTGCCAAATCAGAAGCGCGCAACTGCATATAATTTTTCACAGTGACCATATACAAAGGTGTTAGGATTTCTCTCAAATGAGGGCTATTCTTTTTCCAAAAATCAAACAAGCTAATGAAACTCGGGGTGTCTTGCTCTAAAATCCTTCGTTTTACTTGTGCATTTTGCAACAGTAACTCGTAAATCACATTCTGGTCTCTCTCGTCCGTGTTATCAGTTAAGGAATGCATTTTGGCTGCCAAAAACCCTGGCTCACACAAAAACTCAGTGCAGCTCGGACCTGTCTTAACCCCCTCATTACTGGAATGGGACAAGAAAGATTCTTCAAAAACAGCCTTTTTATAACTTTCAGTCCGGCTAATTTGCTCACGTAAATTCCTATTTTCATGTTCCAACTTCCTACATTTCTCCTGCATTTCTCTGTAAGCAGATAAAGGTATCCAGACCTTTCTGTCATCATTACTTCCAAAAGACACTTTTTCTACATATGTACAACAGGAATTATTTCTCAAAACACCATCAGGCATTTTAGCTACACATGCATTTTCTTCTGTAATTCCCCAAACAGAAAACAATTCACAGTTTTTCTTAGCACCATCAGGCAGTTTATCAACACATGCATTCTCAGACATGGTCTGCGGTGCTACTGTGATTCCCCAAACAGAAAACAATTTCTGTAATTCTCCAAACTACAAAAACAATTACACTTTTAAAGTGTGCACTTAGAAATCTACCAACTCGTCAACACCCTCTTAATCACCTCTTAATGACCGACCCCACGACTCCTGGTACCAATTGTAGTGCTTTTGTCTTATTTAGTTTTAAAGCACTAACATAACACAACAGAAATGCACTTCTGAGGTCAAAGAAGACTTTTATTGTTGTTAATTCTTCCCCAACCACAATTTTTATGTATGACGAATTAGTAGCTTTCAAGTCCCCGTTAATCAAACAAAATATATCAGTTTGCAATATACACAGCAGGTTATATTTATAAGATATTGAATGAAAAGCAAAACAAATACTTCACCGTGTGGGAACTATCTACAGCTTCATCTTTCTAAGGTCTGCAAGCTGATGACTCCTGTCAGCCGCGAGAAAGAGAGATTCATCTACCCACACGGGATTGCTGGCAGCCTGCGCCAAGCTCCAGCACGAGGTCCGGCAGATTCGAATCTCACTCTCTGCAGCCTGTGTCATTCGTTACAAAGGTGTGCCCCCTCCTCTCAGACCTGGGAAACTGAGCAAGCCTTTTGGAGACTGGCCAGGTCTCCAAGACTACTCCTGTTCCCAAGCTCAAGCGAAGAAAAAACAACACCCATGTACTCTCTCTTATCATGTCTAGTCTACTGTGAGAAAAACATCTTGGTTCTCTTGTGCAAAAACACAGCTTGGAAAAATACAGCTTGGATTCTCAACTGCAAGATCTAACTCCACGTTAAAGGCAATAGGCAGCTAACCTAAGTATCAAATGCAATGTCATGTTAAAGGCAATAGGCAGCTAACCTAAATATCAAATGCAATGTCTAGTGTCATGTCAAAGCCAATAGGCATCTAAGCTGAATACAAAATGCAATGTCTTATATCATGTCAAAGCCCATAGGCAGCTGAGCTGAATACAAAATGCAATGTATAATATCATGTCAAAGCCAATAGGCAGCTGAGCTGAATACAAAATGCAATGTATAATATCATGTCAAAGCCAATAGGCAGTTAAGCTGAATATAAAATGCAATATATAATATCATGTCAAAGCCAATAGGCAGAATATCTAATAGCATGTCAAAGTCAATAGGCAGCTAAACTGAATACATCATGTCAAAGCCAATAGGAATGCAATGTCAAAGCCAATAGGCGGCTAGACTGGATACAGCATGTCAAAGCCAATAGGCAGAATACAGAATGTAATGACTAATGCAATGTCAAAGCCCATAGGCGGCTAAACTGAATACAGAAAGCAATGGCTAATGCCATGTCAAAGCCCATAGGCGGCTAAACTGAACAAAACATACCATGTGCTACTGGTGAACATTGAGCAACTAATATGCGCAGTGGTGAAACACAAAGTCATTGGTCAAAACAAACTCCATCAAATGGCAGTACATTCCGCCCTTTGACCAATGAATTTTTGTTTCACATATCTCTTGTTTCAAACAAAAACAAAAAACAAAAAAAAAACATTATCAGCAAGTCACATTTGAATGTCCAAAGCAATCCCTGTAAAGCAATAGAAGTGAATTAACACATTGATCTCATAACCTTTCACATCAGATACATCTATACAGAAAAGACTGGGCAATTTTTATACTCTGAGTGAGTCTCTAATTCAACAGTGTTAGCAATTTGATGTGGCATGAGTTCTGCTCATGTAAAGGTGCACGGTCCACCTGAAAGGTTTTCTGGAAGGTAAGCAAAAGTCAGAGTTCCATACGAGAAGGGAAAAAAAAAACAAAAAAAACACAGCTTAGTTCCAGTGGAAGAATGCAATCAAACAAGTTGAACTTGAACTGAAGGCGCAGTTTGCGCAAAATGGATCCATGGTGCTGGCACTTTACTCAGCCAGGTTCAGGTTGGGGGTTCGGACCCTTCCCCGACCCCACACGCACACACCGGAAGGGGGACCACACAGCACACTCAGGGACAGTGGCGAAACGTGGTAGGATCTGCAAAAGAAACAAGTATGACTTTTCTTGCAAATAACATTTTTCATTTAAACTGCACCCTTCCTCTTTCTTTCCCTGTTTTATAATCAGCAGGACGTTTTTGGGGCCCTTCGTTATATTTTCTGCAGGTTCTGGAGGATCACTTGGGGCTTCAGCCCACACATCAGCACTGAGGTTTTTATCTGCTGCGCCACAGCTTCCCTTTTCTTGCACTGTCAGAAGGGCTGGGGCAGACTCATTCTTTACCAAACCTCCATTCACTGCACTTTTGTCAATTTGGGCCATTCTGTCTCCAATTTGTATGAATGAATCAGATTATTTTCTAGGTATCAGCATAATTTCGATTTTTCCTTGGTAATTTGCAGCAATCACTCTCCTTAAAACCTGATCAATTTGCCATTTCTGTCCTGGTAACTTTCCTCTCCCCAACTGCTCTGTGACTGCTTGCATGACAGATTGCTTTTGTGCGTGCTGCACAGTTTTTATCAAATCTAGGGGAATGTGCATCTCTCTCATCTCTGCCCACCTGTAAGTGGCTTTTTCTCTCAGCTGTTCACATTTCTGGGGCACCCACTTAGCCATCCCCACTAAGGCAGAATTCTGGGTGAACACTTCTCTCTCTGAATTTTTCTCATTAACATCTGCAAGGTAATTGAACCAGTTAGGTGCTAAAACATTAGCAATGAACCAAAAATCAGCGTAAAAATGACACATCTCACGTAGCTCTTGCTTTAAAATCTGACACACATTATACAACGCTGTTCCTTCTCCTGTGCCAGAAAACAACATTTCAGTCAATGAATCATTAGTAAAACAAACATGCTTTTTATCTTCAGTAGACACGAATTCAAATGGTGCACACAACTTCATTGGTAACTCTTTTACCTGTGGTACTCTAGCCCTGTCTTGCAAGTACCAGATCCATTGTATGATTCTAGCTAGGGGCACTATTTTCTTTCCTTGTTCTTGAGTTACATGTACATAAGTATTTCCTTCTTGCACTGCGCAAAAACCAAAAGTCTGCATTATTTCATTTGCCAAATCACAAGCGCGCAACTGCATATAATTTTTCACAGTGACCATATACAAAGGTGTTAGGATTTCTCTCAAATGAGGGCTATTCTTTTTCCAAAAATCAAACAAGCTAATGAAACTCGGGGTGTCTTGCTCTAAAATCCTTCGTTTTACTTGTGCATTTTGCAACAGTAACTCGTAAATCACATTCTGGTCTCTCTCGTCCGTGTTATCAGTTAAGGAATGCATTTTGGCTGCCAAAAACCCTGGCTCACACAAAAACTCAGTGCAGCTCGGAGCTGTCTTAACCCCCTCATTACTGGAATGGGACAAGAAAGATTCTTCAAAAACAGCCTTTTTATAACTTTCAGTCCGGCTAATTTGCTCACGTAAATTCCTATTTTCATGTTCCAACTTCCTACATTTCTCCTGCATTTCTCTGTAAGCAGATAAAGGTATCCAGACCTTTCTGTCATCATTACTTCCAAAAGACACTTTTTCTACATATGTACAACAGGAATTATTTCTCAAAACACCATCAGGCATTTTAGCTACACATGCATTTTCTTCTGTAATTCCCCAAACAGAAAACAATTCACAGTTTTTCTTAGCACCATCAGGCAGTTTATCAACACATGCATTCTCAGACATGGTCTGCGGTGCTACTGTGATTCCCCAAACAGAAAACAATTTCTGTAATTCTCCAAACAACAAAAACAATTACACTTTTAAAGTGTGCACTTAGAAATCTACCAACTCGTCAACACCCTCTTAATCACCTCTTAATGACCGACCCCACGACTCCTGGTACCAATTGTAGTGCTTTTGTCTTATTTAGTTTTAAAGCACTAACATAACACAACAGAAATGCACTTCTGAGGTCAAAGAAGACTTTTATTGTTGTTAATTCTTCCCCAACCACAATTTTTATGTATGACGAATTAGTAGCTTTCAAGTCCCCGTTAATCAAACAAAATATATCAGTTTGCAATATACACAGCAGGTTATATTTATAAGATATTGAATGAAAAGCAAAACAAATACTTCACCGTGTGGGAACTATCTACAGCTTCATCTTTCTAAGGTCTGCAAGCTGATGACTCCTGTCAGCCGCGAGAAAGAGAGATTCATCTACCCACACGGGATTGCTGGCAGCCTGCGCCAAGCTCCAGCACGAGGTCCGGCAGATTCGAATCTCACTCTCTGCAGCCTGTGTCATTCGTTACAAAGGTGTGCCCCCTCCTCTCAGACCTGGGAAACTGAGCAAGCCTTTTGGAGACTGGCCAGGTCTCCAAGACTACTCCTGTTCCCAAGCTCAAGCGAAGAAAAAACAACACCCATGTACTCTCTCTTATCATGTCTAGTCTACTGTGAGAAAAACATCTTGGTTCTCTTGTGCAAAAACACAGCTTGGAAAAATACAGCTTGGATTCTCAACTGCAAGATCTAACTCCACGTTAAAGGCAATAGGCAGCTAACCTAAGTATCAAATGCAATGTCATGTTAAAGGCAATAGGCAGCTAACCTAAATATCAAATGCAATGTCTAGTGTCATGTCAAAGCCAATAGGCATCTAAGCTGAATACAAAATGCAATGTCTTATATCATGTCAAAGCCCATAGGCAGCTGAGCTGAATACAAAATGCAATGTATAATATCATGTCAAAGCCAATAGGCAGCTGAGCTGAATACAAAATGCAATGTATAATATCATGTCAAAGCCAATAGGCAGTTAAGCTGAATATAAAATGCAATATATAATATCATGTCAAAGCCAATAGGCAGAATATCTAATAGCATGTCAAAGTCAATAGGCAGCTAAACTGAATACATCATGTCAAAGCCAATAGGAATGCAATGTCAAAGCCAATAGGCGGCTAGACTGGATACAGCATGTCAAAGCCAATAGGCAGAATACAGAATGTAATGACTAATGCAATGTCAAAGCCCATAGGCGGCTAAACTGAATACAGAAAGCAATGGCTAATGCCATGTCAAAGCCCATAGGCGGCTAAACTGAACAAAACATACCATGTGCTACTGGTGAACATTGAGCAACTAATATGCGCAGTGGTGAAACACAAAGTCATTGGTCAAAACAAACTCCATCAAATGGCAGTACATTCCGCCCTTTGACCAATGAATTTTTGTTTCACATATCTCTTGTTTCAAACAAAAACAAAAAACAAAAAAAAAACATTATCAGCAAGTCACATTTGAATGTCCAAAGCAATCCCTGTAAAGCAATAGAAGTGAATTAACACATTGATCTCATAACCTTTCACATCAGATACATCTATACAGAAAAGACTGGGCAATTTTTATACTCTGAGTGAGTCTCTAATTCAACAGTGTTAGCAATTTGATGTGGCATGAGTTCTGCTCATGTAAAGGTGCACGGTCCACCTGAAAGGTTTTCTGGAAGGTAAGCAAAAGTCAGAGTTCCATACGAGAAGGGAAAAAAAAAACAAAAAAAACACAGCTTAGTTCCAGTGGAAGAATGCAATCAAACAAGTTGAACTTGAACTGAAGGCGCAGTTTGCGCAAAATGGATCCATGGTGCTGGCACTTTACTCAGCCAGGTTCAGGTTGGGGGTTCGGACCCTTCCCCGACCCCACACGCACACACCGGAAGGGGGACCACACAGCACACTCAGGGACAGTGGCGAAACGTGGTAGGATCTGCAAAAGAAACAAGTATGACTTTTCTTGCAAATAACATTTTTCATTTAAACTGCACCCTTCCTCTTTCTTTCCCTGTTTTATAATCAGCAGGACGTTTTTGGGGCCCTTCGTTATATTTTCTGCAGGTTCTAGAGGATCACTTGGGGCTTCAGCCCACACATCAGCACTGAGGTTTTTATCTGCTGCGCCACAGCTTCCCTTTTCTTGCACTGTCAGAAGGGCTGGGGCAGACTCATTCTTTACCAAACCTCCATTCACTGCACTTTTGTCAATTTGGGCCATTCTGTCTCCAATTTGTATGAATGAATCAGATTCTTTTCTAGGTATCAGCATAATTTCGATTTTTCCTTGGTAATTTGCAGCAATCACTCTCCTTAAAACCTGATCAATTTGCCATTTCTGTCCTGGTAACTTTCCTCTCCCCAACTGCTCTGTGACTGCTTGCATGACAGATTGCTTTTGTGCGTGCTGCACAGTTTTTATCAAATCTAGGGGAATGTGCATCTCTCTCATCTCTGCCCACCTGTAAGTGGCTTTTTCTCTCAGCTGTTCACATTTCTGGGGCACCCACTTAGCCATCCCCACTAAGGCAGAATTCTGGGTGAACACTTCTCTCTCTGAATTTTTCTCATTAACATCTGCAAGGTAATTGAACCAGTTAGGTGCTAAAACATTAGCAACGAACCAAAAATCAGCGTAAAAATGACACATCTCACGTAGCTCTTGCTTTAAAATCTGACACACATTATACAACGCTGTTCCTTCTCCTGTGCCAGAAAACAACATTTCAGTCAATGAATCATTAGTAAAACAAACATGCTTTTTATCTTCAGTAGACACGAATTCAAATGGTGCACACAACTTCATTGGTAACTCTTTTACCTGTGGTACTCTAGCCCTGTCTTGCAAGTACCAGATCCATTGTATGATTCTAGCTAGGGGCACTATTTTCTTTCCTTGTTCTTGAGTTACATGTACATAAGTATTTCCTTCTTGCACTGCGCAAAAACCAAAAGTCTGCATTATTTCATTTGCCAAATCACAAGCGCGCAACTGCATATAATTTTTCACAGTGACCATATACAAAGGTGTTAGGATTTCTCTCAAATGAGGGCTATTCTTTTTCCAAAAATCAAACAAGCTAATGAAACTCGGGGTGTCTTGCTCTAAAATCCTTCGTTTTACTTGTGCATTTTGCAACAGTAACTCGTAAATCACATTCTGGTCTCTCTCGTCCGTGTTATCAGTTAAGGAATGCATTTTGGCTGCCAAAAACCCTGGCTCACACAAAAACTCAGTGCAGCTCGGAGCTGTCTTAACCCCCTCATTACTGGAATGGGACAAGAAAGATTCTTCAAAAACAGCCTTTTTATAACTTTCAGTCCGGCTAATTTGCTCACGTAAATTCCTATTTTCATGTTCCAACTTCCTACATTTCTCCTGCATTTCTCTGTAAGCAGATAAAGGTATCCAGACCTTTCTGTCATCATTACTTCCAAAAGACACTTTTTCTACATATGTACAACAGGAATTATTTCTCAAAACACCATCAGGCATTTTAGCTACACATGCATTTTCTTCTGTAATTCCCCAAACAGAAAACAATTCACAGTTTTTCTTAGCACCATCAGGCAGTTTATCAACACATGCATTCTCAGACATGGTCTGCGGTGCTACTGTGATTCCCCAAACAGAAAACAATTTCTGTAATTCTCCAAACAACAAAAACAATTACACTTTTAAAGTGTGCACTTAGAAATCTACCAACTCGTCAACACCCTCTTAATCACCTCTTAATGACCGACCCCACGACTCCTGGTACCAATTGTAGTGCTTTTGTCTTATTTAGTTTTAAAGCACTAACATAACACAACAGAAATGCACTTCTGAGGTCAAAGAAGACTTTTATTGTTGTTAATTCTTCCCCAACCACAATTTTTATGTATGACGAATTAGTAGCTTTCAAGTCCCCGTTAATCAAACAAAATATATCAGTTTGCAATATACACAGCAGGTTATATTTATAAGATATTGAATGAAAAGCAAAACAAATACTTCACCGTGTGGGAACTATCTACAGCTTCATCTTTCTAAGGTCTGCAAGCTGATGACTCCTGTCAGCCGCGAGAAAGAGAGATTCATCTACCCACACGGGATTGCTGGCAGCCTGCGCCAAGCTCCAGCACGAGGTCCGGCAGATTCGAATCTCACTCTCTGCAGCCTGTGTCATTCGTTACAAAGGTGTGCCCCCTCCTCTCAGACCTGGGAAACTGAGCAAGCCTTTTGGAGACTGGCCAGGTCTCCAAGACTACTCCTGTTCCCAAGCTCAAGCGAAGAAAAAACAACACCCATGTACTCTCTCTTATCATGTCTAGTCTACTGTGAGAAAAACATCTTGGTTCTCTTGTGCAAAAACACAGCTTGGAAAAATACAGCTTGGATTCTCAACTGCAAGATCTAACTCCACGTTAAAGGCAATAGGCAGCTAACCTAAGTATCAAATGCAATGTCATGTTAAAGGCAATAGGCAGCTAACCTAAATATCAAATGCAATGTCTAGTGTCATGTCAAAGCCAATAGGCATCTAAGCTGAATACAAAATGCAATGTCTTATATCATGTCAAAGCCCATAGGCAGCTGAGCTGAATACAAAATGCAATGTATAATATCATGTCAAAGCCAATAGGCAGCTGAGCTGAATACAAAATGCAATGTATAATATCATGTCAAAGCCAATAGGCAGTTAAGCTGAATATAAAATGCAATATATAATATCATGTCAAAGCCAATAGGCAGAATATCTAATAGCATGTCAAAGTCAATAGGCAGCTAAACTGAATACATCATGTCAAAGCCAATAGGAATGCAATGTCAAAGCCAATAGGCGGCTAGACTGGATACAGCATGTCAAAGCCAATAGGCAGAATACAGAATGTAATGACTAATGCAATGTCAAAGCCCATAGGCGGCTAAACTGAATACAGAAAGCAATGGCTAATGCCATGTCAAAGCCCATAGGCGGCTAAACTGAACAAAACATACCATGTGCTACTGGTGAACATTGAGCAACTAATATGCGCAGTGGTGAAACACAAAGTCATTGGTCAAAACAAACTCCATCAAATGGCAGTACATTCCGCCCTTTGACCAATGAATTTTTGTTTCACATATCTCTTGTTTCAAACAAAAACAAAAAACAAAAAAAAAACATTATCAGCAAGTCACATTTGAATGTCCAAAGCAATCCCTGTAAAGCAATAGAAGTGAATTAACACATTGATCTCATAACCTTTCACATCAGATACATCTATACAGAAAAGACTGGGCAATTTTTATACTCTGAGTGAGTCTCTAATTCAACAGTGTTAGCAATTTGATGTGGCATGAGTTCTGCTCATGTAAAGGTGCACGGTCCACCTGAAAGGTTTTCTGGAAGGTAAGCAAAAGTCAGAGTTCCATACGAGAAGGGAAAAAAAAAACAAAAAAAACACAGCTTAGTTCCAGTGGAAGAATGCAATCAAACAAGTTGAACTTGAACTGAAGGCGCAGTTTGCGCAAAATGGATCCATGGTGCTGGCACTTTACTCAGCCAGGTTCAGGTTGGGGGTTCGGACCCTTCCCCGACCCCACACGCACACACCGGAAGGGGGACCACACAGCACACTCAGGGACAGTGGCGAAACGTGGTAGGATCTGCAAAAGAAACAAGTATGACTTTTCTTGCAAATAACATTTTTCATTTAAACTGCACCCTTCCTCTTTCTTTCCCTGTTTTATAATCAGCAGGACGTTTTTGGGGCCCTTCGTTATATTTTCTGCAGGTTCTGGAGGATCACTTGGGGCTTCAGCCCACACATCAGCACTGAGGTTTTTATCTGCTGCGCCACAGCTTCCCTTTTCTTGCACTGTCAGAAGGGCTGGGGCAGACTCATTCTTTACCAAACCTCCATTCACTGCACTTTTGTCAATTAGGGCCATTCTGTCTCCAATTTGTATGAATGAATCAGATTCTTTTCTAGGTATCAGCATAATTTCGATTTTTCCTTGGTAATTTGCAGCAATCACTCTCCCTAAAACCTGATCAATTTGCCATTTCTGTCCTGGTAACTTTCCTCTCCCCAACTGCTCTGTGACTGCTTGCATGACAGATTGCTTTTGTGCGTGCTGCACAGTTTTTATCAAATCTAGGGGAATGTGCATCTCTCTCATCTCTGCCCACCTGTAAGTGGCTTTTTCTCTCAGCTGTTCACATTTCTGGGGCACCCACTTAGCCATCCCCACTAAGGCAGAATTCTGGGTGAACACTTCTCTCTCTGAATTTTTCTCATTAACATCTGCAAGGTAATTGAACCAGTTAGGTGCTAAAACATTAGCAATGAACCAAAAATCAGCGTAAAAATGACACATCTCACGTAGCTCTTGCTTTAAAATCTGACACACATTATACAACGCTGTTCCTTCTCCTGTGCCAGAAAACAACATTTCAGTCAATGAATCATTAGTAAAACAAACATGCTTTTTATCTTCAGTAGACACGAATTCAAATGGTGCACACAACTTCATTGGTAACTCTTTTACCTGTGGTACTCTAGCCCTGTCTTGCAAGTACCAGATCCATTGTATGATTCTAGCTAGGGGCACTATTTTCTTGATGAGGTAGACCTCAATTTGTATGCACCTTGTGAATGGCAGCAGTCACAGGAATGCTGGTCTGCTGATCTTATCATACACCCATGTCTGTGATAGCCTTCATACTGAGAAGTAAACTGTTGTACTTATGCTGCACTAGATCAGCAGGGGTGTACCAAACGTAAACTAGCAAAATATTCTGTCATTTAAAATGTATGATGGAAGCAGTCAGGGGTCCCTTGCACAACATCATGCAAATAAATATTTTGTGACCATGCATTCACCAAGTTCAGGGATCCAATGATGACCCATTTACTTGTGAAAATTGCTTGGCTATAAAGTGACACAGATGGCAAATGCATCAGCTCTGTACCAGCAATTGTGCCCAAGGCAAATTAAAACACACAGGAACAATGTACATAGGGCCAAATACTCTTATTTTTTTAATGTGTAGCATTTGCTTCATGTTTTTACGCTACAGCTATGGAAAGTAGCAACAAACATTTAGATATTATCCAGTGTGCATTACTTTGGCATCCATTTCTAATTTAAATGCTGCACAAACTAAGTCAAAGTATCGGCCTAAGGGTGAGTGTTTGCATTGTCCAGCACTCCGTCCATTATCCTTTTGTGTTGCTAAAGTTGCCCTAAGTGGGAAGGGTATGCCCAGACGTGGGTCCCTTGCTCACTGTGCCACTGGATTCAAGCTAGCCTGGCTGATGAAGGGTGAAACCCGGAAACCGGTCCCAGGATGCTTGTTTCCGGTCCAGTCAGGACCTGGCTTGGCAGTTCGGACTGGACTGTTCCCATGAGGACAGGGTCAAGACTGATTTGCATATGGCTGGGTCCAAACTGGGGTGGCATGGTGAGCAAAAGAAAGATGGATTAAACTCAGATCTGTGACTGGGGGGTGAGTGTTTGCATTTTCCAGCACTCCGTCCATCATCCTTTTGTGTTGCTAAAGTTGCCCTAAGTGGGAAGGGTATGCCCAGACGTGGGTCCCTTGCTCACTGTGCCACTGGATTCAAGCTAGCCTGGCTAATGAAGAGTGAAACCCTGAAACCGGTCCCAGGATGCTTGTTTCCGGTCCAGTGAGAACCTGGCTTGGCAGTTTGGACTGGACTGTTCCCATGAGGAACAGGGTCAAGACTGATTTGCATATGGCGGGGTCCAAACTGGGGTGGCATGGTGAGCAAAAGAACAATGGATTAAACTCAGAGCTGTGACTGGGGGTGACTGTTTGCATTGTCCAGCACTCCGTCCATCATCCTTTTGTGTTGCTAAAGTTCCCCTAAGTGGGAAGGGTATGCCCAGACGTGGGTCCCTTGCTCACTGTGCCACTGGATTCAAGCTAGCCTGGCTGATGAAGGGTGAAACCCTGAAACCGGTCCCAGGATGCTTGTTTCCGGTCCAGTGAGGACCTGGCTTGGCAGTTTGGACTGGACTGTTCCCATGAGGAACAGGGTCAAGACTGATTTGCATATGGCTGGGTCCAAACTGGGGTGGCATGGTGAGCAAAAGAATGATGGATTAAACTCAGATCTGTGACTGGGGGTGAGTGTTTGCATTGTCCAGCACTCTGTCCATCATCCTTTTGTGTCGGCCTAAGATATTACCAGAGGTTATGAAGAACTTTGTACGTGTGGCCATGAATACAGTTTAGACATGTATTCCAAAGAACTGGGGACTGCAGTCATTCCTTGCATTAGCATGTGAAATACATCTCATTCCTGGAACACTCACAGACCATGAATAAAACATTTGTTTGTGCCGCATTACCATCATCTATTGACATCAAAGCAGCACTAATTTACAAGATCAAGTTGTGTTTTGTAAGTTTGTGCAGCTTGTGCATCAACAAATGATGGTAATGTGTAGCTAATATTGTATAAATCAGGGCCACTGTATATTTAACTTGCATTCCACATGTCCACAAACATTGCATGCAGCATGTCATCAAATCTGCTACTATCACTACAGAGCATTTAAATGTGCACATCAGTCTGATCTGTACTCACTAACAGGGCCACCAATCACTACACCCAGGTGGTCCAGCAGGTCTTGCTCTCTGGACACAATGTCAGCCCAACAATGCTTGAGTTGGTTGTTGTTGCGCTGACTGTGGAATACTCTCTTTAGATGGAAGAGCACGTTGGACCACGTTGGACCACCTGAGCCTCCTTGCCTCCGTGTGATACCCCTGTATCACCCTGCCACCAGCCTCTAACATCAGGGGTAAGAAGTGGCACGCCAGCCAAATGAAAGCACCCAGCTCCTCCTCACCCATTCTCCCCAGAAGTGGCCTTCCCAACATGACAAAAATGTATAGGGATAGGAAAGGGAAAATAGGAAAATACAGGGAAAGAAGCTAAGGAAAATGAAATAAAAAGAACCCACAAACAGCCCAACAATACCCCAACTAACAATACCCACTACACACTCCCAACAGTACAAAGACAAAATCAGACACAAAAAATGACAAAAACACACTTACACTGATTTACTGAGACAATTACAAATACACAGATGACAAATTGAATGGCACACAGTAGACAAAAGCACAATTTGGGCAGACAAAACTCTCAGCACAGCCAAACAGTTTAGAAGATTCACAGACTGCAAAGTGAAAGTGAAGGTACACCCACTGTACCATTTCTGTAAACAGTATATCCTATTACATCACTTTCTGTCTCAAATGCGCTGCGTGAAATTTGTTTTGCCGCTTACTGGCTTTGCTTCATAATTTTTGGGGACGCAAATGCTTAATAATACCCCAGCATTCAAAGATCAATATATTTTTCATGGATAACCAATTTCATGGGGTGCAGCGTTGGAATTACTGCTAGGGACCAATGGATGTATAATGGCTGTGGGCATCATTTTTCAATGAATATGCGGCAAACTTTTACGCTTATGTGTCTTTTTTGATGCGTTTCAGTCAAAATATATGTCTTTAACTGTGTTTGTGTCATTTTTCTCATTTTTAACGTACATGAAAGCTGTAACTATACAGTGATATGCTGTTTGGGCCTGTGTGTGTGTTCAAGTGTTTGGGCACATGTGGCAGACCACACTACTACAGACCATAATACTAATGTGGTTGTTCCGGATAAGCACTCTTGACTGACGCAACAGCAACCCAAACTTTTAGAATAAAAATTTTCATTCCCTAGTTTGAGAAGGTGGTGCGTCAATAGAGGATAGCAAGGCTACGCAACTTGATACATTCACTCATGGCCTGTATATATGTCTGTGAATTGGCTATTTTAATTGTTGTTCTGACTCTGTGTTTTCCATAATGTGCTTGTATGCATGTGTTGTAAATGTGGATAACCATCAGATGTCATTCATTGTGGTACATCATTCAGGATATGTGTTTGTCATACCTGTAGTGTCTAATGCTGTGTGTACTTCCTTGACTTGGGGGACAAAACATCTCCCATGACAAACTATGCACAGAATAGATAGAGGACGGTTGATAATGGCAGTGTTACAAGGGTAAGCTATCACATGTACTAGAATGTTGGATACCACTTTCTGGTCACTTGTTTGTATACTACCCATGAGTCAGGCATTTGAACATGCTAGGTAGGTACAGTGTTTGTGACACAGAGTCCCAAATTCAATCCAAGAAAGTTATGTTACACACATTTTGAGTCATAAAAATGACCTATGTTTCTCCTGTGGCAGTGGAGGATCAGCAGACCATGCTGCATGTGTTCACATATTTCCAGTGGTTCATTGCACCAAGGTGTCCCGTTTAAGTGTGTGGCCATGTGTACCCTATGTCAGTATTGGCCTCCATGTTGTCACATTTACGTGCAGGTCTAGTCATGAGTCTATGGAGCCATTCCCTGCATTAACAGAGTATCCTTCAAAGCAGAATTGACCTGAAGGCAAAGATAAGTAGACAACACACATGGGGATAGTCCAGCTATGGCACTGCAGAACTTTTATAAGGCTGACAACAGGGCAACCTTGGTGTGCTTAAAAACTTTATAGATCAGTAATAGGAAACAGGCAGTTTTTTCACAACATTTGTACACAGGGTGGCCTTTAAAATTCCCACTGCAACAGGGAACATCAGTGCCTCTGTGCTGATTAATCTCACAGATTGTCACCAAGCAAGCACCATCAATAGTTTGTGGCCAATGGGAATCTCTGTGTGGACAGTCAGGGCACAAACATGTTTTTTCCTTTCATACACATTATCAAACATTGTTTTTTGTGCTGGGGGCACCGTACCAAATCCATGCATACAGCCATAGTACACTGTCACTGTTTGTCACTCATGAATACATGAAACTCAGACAAGGGATGGGGCTCGATTTGGCTATTTGAATACATGTCCCTGACCATAATACGATAAGTAAACTGATTAAACTATACTGTACATTTGAGGATTCATTGTAGACCTACCAGACACAATACCCCAGAAGGAAAGAGAGGGCATGGAGAGCAACTATGAGACAAATGCACAGTCAGGAACCAGTCAGGCTAACAGGATGCAGGCTCAGTCAGGAACACAAATGAACAAGGCAAATACACAGTGAGCAGACTCTGACTGGGAAAAGCTGGAACAACACTGTGGGAACTAAAAACTGTACTTGTGCTGTGAGCTGCAGCGTTACACAATACCCCAAGGCCTGTGTCACAAAAGTGATTTATATGGCAAGGCACAACAAGGATATTCAGAAGATGTCAGCTTCTAAGCAGTTCCAAGCAGAAGCAAGGGCATGGTAGAGTCAAATGGCTGGTCTGCACGGAAGTGCTCACAGGCGTGTGCAGCTACTGTCTCTCACAAGTCCTGTAGGTGAGAATCAAGGTCAAAGGGCCAAAAGTACCTTTCACATGGGAAGCAATGGACAGCTGATTACAGGTACTACCGACTACCAGGCAGTGCATTATCAGACCTGAAGTCCATGCAGACAGGTGAACTATGACTATGACATGCCATATTAAAGAGGGAAACACTCAGGAGTCAGAATGGGAGTCTGGGTGTGTGTAGATGAAGGTTATCAGGGTACAAATAGTCAATTTACAGGGCCCCCTAGAGAAGGGTGGGGAGAGACTGAAAACCTGGCAGTAGCAGGACTTATTACCTGGGATGGACTGCGCGGGGCATGTCTTGTGAGCTATGCTTGTCATACCTGGGGCACTTGTGCTATCCATTTTCAGCTTAGATGGACTTCTTGTCACATATGCTCCTTGAAAAGATAGCTGATGTCACACTTACTGCTGTCATGGGTGTGGTCATACATTCCGGTTACCAATGCAATAGCATTTCCACTGCCTCATGTATGAAACACTATTTAACCTTATGATTGATGGTGTCTTAGTTGTGTGTCATGTGCTGCAATGGCTCATGTTGGCAACATGGATGTGTCCCAGAGATGTAGTCCTCTGATTTTGCTCTTCTTTTGTGAAATAGACAGGACATATGCCATTTCCACTGTGTGTGATGTTGGGTGTACATTCATACCCATCAAATGTGATGTGGCTTTTTCAGTATCCTAATCTGTATTTCTGCAATGTTCCATGAGGCTAAACTCAGATTATGATTCCTAGGGATCATGTGATGCATAAATAATTACACAGACCATGATTTAGTGATGAAGTGAGGTGTTTAATGACATATGATAAGAAAGTGGTGATGGTGACTATAGTTAAAAGAAGTTTTGTACAATGTGTTGTCTCCAACGCAATCCTGCTGCAGTGTTTGGATGGTCCTCCTCATGTTACCGGACAGCATCCTCCTCTTCAGGAATTTATGGGTGTGGTTCATAGAGGGGAATGTTCCTCCTTACACAAATGTTGTGCAAGATGGCACAGGTCAAAATGATCTTGCACACAATTTAAGGGGAGTATAGGAGGCTGCCTCTGGTGATGTCGAGGCACCTGAATCTTGACTTCAGGATGCCAAAAGTCCTCCCTACTATGGTGCGTGTCCTCCATGCCTCATGGCTGGATCCCATACCCCTGATCAGCTGAATGAGAAAATGAGTGTAAATATTTTGATGTTGCTTGCACCTTGATTATAACTTTGCATGGCAGTTGTTATCTTGTGTTGACTGTGACTCATCTGTGTTTGTGTTATTGTGTGGGATCCTAGGCTACTAGGATGTTCTATCAGCATTGGGTTGTTTCTTTATCTACACTAGTGTCTGACTGATTGACTGGATATTAGCGGTATTTTTGTAAACTTACAGTACATTGTGTATCTCCCATGCATTATGTCATGTGAAAGAAGTGTCCATGTGTCTTCACTGGAGGTGACATGATACTTCCACACAAAGAATCAGTTCCGCTGTGGTGGTAACACGGTTGCACTATGCGGCCTAAACATCCCATCCAATTCAACATATGTAATAGCATGTGAAAAACAACAGTGAGGCCCTTTGATTTGGCTAGGTGACAATGTACAACACAGCTCCATCAGTTTGCAGCACTAAAGTGTTGACAATTGACAATGCACAAATATCCCATGTGTGACAAGTTCTATGCAAACCTATTTTTGTGCCCTCACTGAGTTGGCTCATGTGCAAACGTGTACCTACACTACTGAACCTGGTCCAAGTAAGCTGGCTAACTTTGTTGTGGGGGTGAAGGTTCAAGCGTCAGAAGGTCCATATGCCTGTACATCCTTTGTGTATATGTGTAATTGATTATCTCAATCCGTATGTGTAGAAATGTGCTCTTTGCCATAACGTCAGATCAATATGTGTTCCTAGCACAGTCCACTTCCTTATTGGTAGTGGGCAATGTCACCCCAGGAGTGATGTAAGATGTTCGTACTGCCTCAATGATTCCATGTCACCTTCATTCGAGTCATCATCGTCATGCTATGTGTCTCCTGGCGTTTGACCTGCAGCGAACCACATTACACACCCCTTACACAGTACGTATTGGTTGGTTGGGTGTGTGATTGAGTGTTATTGATGTGATACTGTAAGATTCATCTTCCAAGTTGTACTGCCAGTTAAGGCCATGTTATTGTCACTGTGTGGTTTCAAATTGGTCCCTTGTGGCTCTGGAGTGGCATCTGTTTTTATTTGCATCTGTCATTTGTCCATAGGTGTGTATCCCTTCGGGTCAGGAATTCAAACATGACTAGTAGTGTCACAACCTCAATGTCTTCCTGGCCACGTGTCAATGTAGTGGTGTATGTGCCGTGTGTCCTACAGGGTTGCTGTGCTGTATGTATATGACTAGGTTTCTGTACTTACCAACAAGTAGGCCATTTCCATATCATCCATCCTGGAAGTGTTGATTGATGGTACTATGACGGGAGATGAATGAATCATGTACACTCCCAGGATACTTTGCCACGATGTTGGTGATTAATCCCCTGTGATCCACAATGGCCTGCACATTTATGGAGTGTGTGTGCTTCCTGTTGCGGTATAGATGCTCGGTTGCAGCAGGTGGCACAATCCGTACATGTGTGCAGTCAATGGCACCAAGCACGTGGGGGAAGCCATTGATTTGGTAGAAGCCCTGTTTGGTCTCCTGCTGCTTCTGCTGTGTTTTGGGGAAGCTGATGTGGCGGGGTGTGAGGCAGATGATGGTGTCCAGTACCTTGGGTAGGAAGGCAGAGAATGAGGACTGTGAGATCCCGGCAACCAAGGCATCAGTGGTTTAAAAAGAGCCACTTGCCAACATGTGGAAGACAGCTAGCAGCTTGGTCTCTGGAGGAATGATGTGGGGTGTCTGCAAGCTGCGTGCCAACTGTGGATCAAGGTGGTGCAGCAGCTGCTGTATGGATTGCCAGATAAGTCTGTACCTCTGTATGATGTCATGTTCCCTGAGGCCCTGAAGGGTTGTCCTGGTCCGGAATATCCTCTCCTGCCTTTGGCGTTGCCTTTAGGGTCCCTGCTAGTGTGGTGGAAGCTGCTGCTGTTGGTCCTGTGCTCTGCGTCTTCGTGCATGCTGGATGAATAGCACCTCCATGTCTTCATTTTGGAGCTCTGATGTTGCTACAGTGGGTTTTCCTTAAGTACTGTTGTGTTTGCCCCATTTTAATGCCTGCCCTGACCCAGTCGTTCATTTTTAACGCAAATCGGGCTGTGCGCCATTTTTCGAGTCCGCCTCCCAGCCATGCAGGATTTTTGTGCAGTGGGATAAATTTGGTGCATGGGTGTTTAAGTCATTTTTTGGACGGGAACGCCTATCTTGCATGTCATTAACGTGAGGAGGTTTCACGCATTCAGAAAATGAAGCACACTGCAAAATGTTGATGTTCGCGGGGCTGGGCATCAAAGTATAAATATGGTCCTAGTTTTGCGCCGAGTTTGTGTAAAAAAAATGATGCAAATCCAGCGCAAGCAAAGTATGAATATGCCCCATAGTACATTTTAACAATTGAGCTTCCCATTTATGCAAATCCTCCATCCTTACTCCCAAATAATCAAAATCTGAAACTCTTTCTAAAGTTTTGCCATCCAGCTATATCGTTTTCTTCACTCTATGTTTAGAATTGGCAGAAACCAAATATTTGGTCTTAGTGGCATTATTTGTATGTTAAACTCCCTACAAAACCCTGAACATTTCTCAAGGAGTCTGCCAAGCCCAAGTGTGGTTTGCAAAAGCAGAAGAGTATCATCCACAAACAATAAGCACAGGGGGGCATATTTATACTCTGTTTTCACCGAATTAGCGGCATTTTTATTAACTCTAATTCAGTGCAAAACTAACTCCATATTTATAGTTTGGTGCTAGACCCGTCTGGCGCCAAAATGTATAGAGGTAAAGTCATTTTTTGAAAGTGGAAGGATATCTTGCCTTAATGAGATTCAAGGTAGGTGTTCCCACCCTAACACCATATTTATACTCCAGTGCAAAAATGATGCACGGGAGGGAGGAGGGGTAAAAAAATGTTGCAAAGCTTGCTTTGCCCCATTTTATAACGCCTGGGTCAGGGCAGGTGTTAGGGGACCTGTGGGCCTATTTTCATGTTGGAACACCATGAAATAAGCCCACAGGTGCCCTCCCCAGGCCCCAGGGACGCCCCCACCCACACAAGAGGGACAGCGGAGGATGGGGGACCCCATCCCAGGTAAGTACAGGTAAGTATTTTATTTTAGTGCCATTGGGGGCCCTGAAATGGGCCCCCCCTATATGGCACTGGCTGCATTGGGTATGCCCAGGGGGACCCTGGTCCCTTGTGCTGGCCATTGATGTGGTTGGCATGACTCCTGTCCTTTCAATGTGCAGAGTGTGGCATATGGTTTAATGGTGGAGACTAGGGCCCTCATTGCAACCCTGGCGGTAAATCCCGCTCACCGCCATGCTGACGGCCATCAAGATACCATAGCCGCGGCGGAATGCCGCTACAGGTATTACAACCCACATCTAGAAATCCGCCACAATACAGACACCCACACAAGTCTGCCACACCAAAGGTCAGTGATAAACTGTTGATACCAAAACCTACACCATCTCGCCAACAGAACTACGCCCACACTATCACGACCCGTGAATCAATGCAGCAGTCCTTCAACCACTGTAATCCATTGGTGGTACACACCCCCGCGCTAAAAATACACACACACTTACAAAACACAACCACATTGGACAATTCAAAATACACACATCTGATACACATACACACACCACACTCACACACCCACAACACTATAAAGTACACACCCCATTACCCACAACCCCATACAACAATGACCCGTTTGGAAGAAGCCCAGAGAGAGAGATAATCAAACACAACGCCAGCCTCCACAGGCACACAGCACCATCACTCATACAACATCCACGTACCTCAAACAACACACCCCAACACATCCCCACACACATCACAGCAGACAGCACCTCACACATCACCCACACCACATCGTGGCACCGCAAATACACCCCAGGTTCTCTGAGGAGGAGCTCAGGGTCATGGTAGAGGAAATCATCCAGGTAGAGCCACAGCTATTCGGATCACAGGTGCAGCAGACGTCCATTGCAAGGAAGATGGAGCTGTGGCAGAGAATTGTCGACAGGATCAACGCAGTGGGACAGCATCCAAGAACATGGGATGACATCAGGAAGAGGTGGAATGACCTACGGGGGAAGGTGCGTTCCGTGGTATCCAGACACCAGGTAGCTGTACAGAGGACTGGCAGTGGACCCCCACCTCCTCCCCCAGAACTAACAACATGGGAGGAGCAAGTCTTGGCAATCATGCATCCTGAGGGCTTCGCAGGAGTAGCATGAGGACTGGACTCTGATATGTCATATCTTTACTACTATATCCCCCCCTCCCAACCAGCATGCCCTCACAAACTCTTACCCCTACACTCACACCCATCACCCCAACACACCACAGATACCCCACTATCACAACACACACATCCCAATCCCAAACCCTGCATGTCACACCAAAGCATGGACACCCATCACTAAAGCATGTCCAGTACAGCTGCACACCCAGGCCCCAAAATTAACAATCACACAAGACCAAAGACAATAAGCCAAGCACAGGAGTAGAGGGTAACTCACACATTGGGCAAGAGGGCACACACAGATACAATAACTATGCATTTACCCCCCAACAGGACCTGCACCCAACGTCACCAGACAGGAGGTGCCAGACATATCCAGTCCCCCCACAGAAGAGGCCCACAGTGACGACAGCAGCTCTGCAAGCCTGGATCAAGATGACCAGCCTGGCCCCTCAGGGACCTCGGGAAAGTCGGTTCACCTGCCACTGTCACAAACAACCACAGAACCTCCTCCCTCAGGAAACTCCCCCACAGCACCCACCCAGCGGACCCATGCCACTGTCCCCAGGACACATCAAGCAGCAGTGTGTCCACCACTACAGGGACCCCAGGCAGCCCCACTAACCCAAGACAATCAGGGACCTGGGGTCAGTGGCAGTGGGCACACAGTTCAGGGGACAGAGGCACAGGACAACAGAGAAGCTGGGAGGACTGCTGTGCGACAGGGGGAGGACAGGCCCAGGGAACCCACTCTCCACGAGGCACCCTCCAACATCATGGGAACATACCATCATTTCCAGGAGACCATGGGCACAGTACTGGCCAAGTTTCAGGAGACCCAGCGGCTGCAGGAGGAACACTACCTGGGGATCAGGGAGGACTTGAAGTCCATTAACAACACCCTGGTCACCATTGCATGGGTGCTGGCAGACATCGCCAACACCAAGAGGGACACAGTGGCACACCAACGGGCCCCTGACACCAGCCTGAACGATGAACAGCCCTCCACCTCCACCGGCGCTAGTGGACAGGAGGTCCCGCCACAGGACAAACAGGCCACCAGCACCCCACCCCCTGCAGATGGAGAACAACCACGCAAACGGTCCCTGAGATCCAGGCACAAGACAGAGAACATTGTCAAGACCCCCACAAGGAAATAGGACTCTCCTGATAGTCACTCTTCTGTCCCACTCTGTAACCCTGTCCACTTTCAACTGCCATTACTACACTTCCTATGCCCCTTTGGACAATGCACCTGTGATGCCAATAGACTGGACTCTATCCTGGACTTTCCTCCACCATCACCCCAGCCCATTGCACAGCCCCCTCCACTTATTAGCACAGAAATAAACACCCTTGAATCACAAATCAATCTGGAGTCAGTCTGTACTTTCACAAAAGTGTTATTGCAAACTTTCAGAAAAATAGCAATGTCAATGTTCATTTTCACATACCAATGTTAGACAGTTGTTGGGCAGCAGTAAACATAGCAGAAGGCACAAAGTGGTGCACAGATCTGTAAAATGGAAATCCAAAGGGAACTGTCAGGGTCCATACACAGATGCAAAAAGGCAGAATCAAGCAATGTCCTACAGTAGTCTGATGTGAGAGGAGCAGTGCCAGTCTCTTACCTGTGTCTCACTGGAAGTATTGCATGATGATGTTGTTTCGGTTGTCTATATCTTCTTCTTCTGCCTCCTCTTCTTCACTGTCCACAGGCTCCACAGCTCCCACACGAACATCATCAGGCCCATCCTCCTGCATAAAAGGCACCTGGCGTTGCAAAGCCAGGTTGTGCAACATACAGCATGCCACGATGATCTGGCACACCTTCTTCGGTGAGTAGTATAGGGAGCCACCTGTCGGATGGAGGCACCGGAACCTGGCCTTCAGGAGGCAGAAAATACGCTCAATTATCCTCCTAGTCTGCTCATGTGCCTCATTGTAGCGTTCCTCTGCCCTTGTCCTGGGATTCCTCACTGGGGTCAGTAGCCATGACAGGTTGGGGTAACCAGAGTCACCTGCAAATACAGAGGGACAACTGTGAGACTTACACCAACCATTAGGGATTCTACCATAGCCAGACACCTATGTCAGCTGTGTTGGGACCTTGGGCTCACCTATTAGCCACACACGGTGCCTCTGGAGTTGCCCCATCACATAGTGGATGCTGCTCTTCCTCAAAATGTAAGTATCATGCACTGAGCCAGGATACTTGGCATTCACATGGGAGATGTACTGGTCTGCCAAACACACCATCTGCACATTCATAGAATGGTACCTTTTGCAGTTTCTGTACACCTGTTCATTCCTGCGTGGGGGAAAAATGCCACATGTGTACCATCAATGGCACCAATGATGTTGGGGATATGTCCCAGGGCATAGAAATCACCTTTCACTGTGGGCAAATCCTCTACCTGGGGGAATTCGATGTAGCTGCGCATGTGTTTCAGCAGGGCAGACAACACTCTTGTCAACACTGACAGGACCTGCACTAGAGGGGGGATTCCTGTGGGATGGCGGATAGCTGACATCAGGTCTGGCTCCAACTGGGCACACAGTTCTTGGATTGTGACACGATCAAGTCTGTATGTGATGATGATGTGTCTGTCTTCCATCGTCGACAGGTCCACTAGGGGTCTGTATACCGGAGGATGACGCCATCTCATCATCTGCCCCAGCAGACGTGCCCTATGGAGCAGAAGGGTGAGCAGAGGGTCATACACCAACAAATGTGATGTAATCTGTGTTTAGCGCTGTATGTCTGTATTCCAGCACAAAAGTGCTGTGATGCAGTTATTTGGCCTGCCATGTGGCCACCTCAAAAGGGCTGCTCCCTGTGTGTTGTGTCCGCCAACTGTGGTGTTGTTGCAGCCATTGACCATGTCTCTCCTCTGTCTTTCCCCCCTTTTTGTTTTGTCACCCTTTCCTTGTGTGCATTAGCATCATCTGGCGGAGGAGCAGTGGCACCAGAGCACGAGGGAGCTGCAACCCACATTGCCCTGGAGGGTGAATGTACGGAGTCTGAAGGCACCAGTGGGACGGAGGGCGAGGGGAGCTCCACTACGGGGACAGGAGGGGAAACCAGCAACAGCGTCTCCTTCTCTGATGGGAGCTCCCTTGCAGTGGCGGGCACCTCTGTGCCCACCGCAACAACAGGTACAGCCGCCAACCCCCCTTCCAGCACCGCCCTCCCAGCAGCCCCTCATCGAGTTTCCCGTGCCCGCTCACTCAGGAGGGTGGGCATCTCCTTCGTCCCAGGCACCTCAGGCCCTGCCCCAGTCAGCCCTCTTGCCCTCAGTGAGGAGGCTACTGACCTCCTGAGATCCCTCACTGTTGGGCAATCAACCATTTTGAATGCCATCCAGGGTGTCTAGAGGCATTTGCAGCAAACAAATGCATACCTGGAGGGCATTCATTCTGGCGTGGCGGCCCAACAGAGAGCATTTCAGGCTCTATCCTCAGCACTGATGGCAGCTATTGTCCCTGTGTTCAGCCTACCCCCTCCACCTTCCACTACCCATACCCAATCCCTTGTACCTCAGCCTATCCCAAGTACACCATCAGACCAGCATGCACACTCATCAACACACAAGAGTGGACATGGCAAACATAAGCACCACACATCCCACAGGCACTCACACACGCACCATACCCATGCAGACACACCAACATCCACTGCCTCCACTGTGTCCCCCTCCTCCACATCCTCCACCTCCCTCCCTGTCTCGTCTCCACTCACACCTGCATGCACTACATCCTCAGCCACTACCTCCATCACCAGCACGCCCATCACCACACACCGCTCACTTGCAATCACCACTCCCACTACCATGCACACAACCCCTGTGTCCTCTCCCAGTGTGTCTGTGAGCCCTCCTCCCAAATTACACAAACACCGGCACACAACCACTCATCAGCCATCCACCTCACAACAGCCTCCAGCCCATGTACCGTCACCCAAATTCAGCAGACGTACACCTCCTACAAGCACTACCTCTTCCTCCACTCCCAAACCTCCTCCATCTTCCCACCCCAGTGTGTCTAAAAAACTTTTCCTGGCTAACACTGACCTCTTCCCTACACCTCCCCCCTGTCCTTCCCCTAGGGCCAGAATGTCCAGATCTCAGCCCAGCACCTCAGCCACAAAATCGTCCAGCACTGTAGTCCCTGCAAGTCCTGTAATATTGCGGGCCGCACCCATCAGAGCTGCCAGTGTGCCACCTGTTGAGGGCAAGGATCACCCTATTCTGCCACCTGCCAAGGTGAAGAAGGGGACAACATGCCGTAAGGAGAAGCCGCACCAACCGCTGACACCGCCGCAACCACCGCCACCTGCCACACGAAATACTCAGACTGTGCCACCACAGCCGACATTGACATCATACCCAGTGGGCAGTCGTCCGAGGCTGCAGGAGACATACAGGACTCTGCACAGCGTACATGAGGCACCACAACCAGCACTGGCAGTACCAGCAGTTGGCAGGCTGAGTCGCGGCAGGGTGGAGTGTGTCTCTGCCTCCACGGAGTATCATGCTACCTGTTCCCAGGAAATCTTGTGGCTCTGACACCCATGTGCGGTAATGGGAATTGCCACACACCATGTGAAGCACTCTGGGCACCAAGCCCCCTCCAGAACCAGTGGAGAAGAGCATCCACTACCCCAGTCCTTGGCAGGATGAAGCACTCTGGGCACCAAGCCCCCTCCAGAACCAGTGGAGAAAAGGATCCATTTGAGAGACTGTGTCTTTGCACTCCCTAGGACAGGTCAGTGGGCAAACCACCCACTTGGGAGACTTGAGAGACTGTGGCTTTGCACTCCCCAGGACCAATACTGCTGCGGTGTTTGTTTCGACCGCCTTGGCGGTCGGAGTGTTAAAGTGGCTGTCTGTGTTGGCGGTTTCCGCCATGGTCGTGATTCCATTTTTTTTACCGTCGGCCTGTTGACGGTATTACCGCCACTTTAACACCAACCGCCAGGGTTGTAATGAGGCAATTTAACCACTAGTTCGTTAGAATTTATGAAAGTCTCCCATTTTATGGCGCGTTTGTTATTTGATAGGAAGCATACCCTCATAATCTCACTGGGGATTGTTTTTTGTGGAAAACCAGCTGTCACACTCTTACCAGAATAAGGGAGTGATCACTATTGCGTTGCTCACCCACCCTAAGATCTTTGAATTCATGCCAAATCCTTACATCAATAAGCACAAAATCTATAGCGCTGCTATATGACCCTCTAAAAAATGTTGGATTGGCAGGGAATCTAAAGGAAATCACCCATTTACTGGCTGAAGACCGTGCATTGTCATAAAATCAATTACTTTGTAGGGCCCTAGTGTTTGATTTAGGTTGCTTTCTTAGCAATGAAAAAGCTGGAATTCCCCCTGTAAGATCCTATACCTGAGTTAGCTCCGAGAAGAGGGAATAAGGCTCTAGGGACACATTAATATCCTCTGCTACAATAACAATGTGTGAAGGAGAAAATTCCGAGACCATGGCACTCAGCACACTAAGGAGCATATTTATACTCTGCTTGTGTCAGATTGGCGTAAAACATTTTTGCGCAAATTTGGCGCAAACCTAACACCATATTTATACTTTGACCTTAGACAACCGCTAATGTCAAAATTTATCAGTGTGCGTCATTTTCTGGATGCGTGAAACCGCCTTTCGTTAATAACATGCAAGGTAGGCGTTCCTGTCCAAAAATGACTTAAATATCCGTGTGCCATATTTATCCAATCGGGCAAAAATGGCGCACGGCTGGGAGGCAGAGCCAGAAAATTACATAAACCCTGATTTGCATCAAATAATAATGCCTGTGTCAGGGCAGGCGTTAAGGGACCTGTGGGCTCTTTTCCATAGAGGGAGACCATGGAAGCATTCCACAGGTGCCCTTCCCTGCACTCAGGGACACCCACTGCCACCCTAGCCCACCCCTGGAGGACATCCATGGCTGGGGGGACCCATCCATGGTGAGTGCAGGTAAGTATAATTTTTTATCTTTTTTTAGAGTGGCATAGGGGGGCCTAACTTGCCCCCCCATACATGCCACTGTGCCCAATGTCCATGCCCAGGGGACAGAAGTCCCTTGGGCATGGCCATTGGGCAGGGGGCCATGACTCTTGTCTTTGCTAATACAGGAGTCATTTCCATGGTGGTTGTGCGTCAAATAATTGGCTTAGGTCAGGTTGGAGACAATATTTTTGACTCTGACCTGACTTGCACCATTCTTTGATGCACAACCCCCATTCTTCCCTACGCCTCTGCTGCCCGGTTTGAGTAATTTATTTTAACGCAAGCCAGACCGCAGCACTGGCTAACGTCATTCCATATATAAGGCACACGGCTGGTGCATTGGAATGGCGTTAGCTGGCGGTAAACTTTTTGATGCAAATCTGCCCTGGTGCTGATTTGTGTCAAAAAGAATAAATATGGGCCTAATGGAGTTAGATGTTTGACTCGGGGAACCAGGTCTATTATTTATATTAAAACATAGAAGCCTAGATCCTTGCTTTAGCTTAATTGAAACTGCCAATATATTAAGTGAGTCGACATATATTTCTTCCGCTTCACCCACCTGGGAGATTTTTATCCAAGTGATAAGAACACCACCTGCTCGCCCAGATACAGAGGGACTAGCCCTCTTACAAAATGAGGTAAACCCCTGTCCATAAGCATTTGAAGTGGCCCAAGTTATCTGAAATAAACAGATATTAAAATTATCAATAAAATGCCCCCACTCAGCATCCATAATCTTAATACGTTTGCCAGCTACATTCCATGAAATTAATGCAGAATTCATAGACCCAGGACCCCCATAATCTCTCCTTGATATCTCACAGTTAGGTGTTATGTTTGATTGCTCATAAATATCTGCTGTATTTCAATCTTCTACAGGGGCAAATCTCCTGGGTATAGCCAATTCAGAGTGTGGTTGAGGTTCCATCTGGGGCATATCCACATCAAGGGATAAGTTCTTATGCAAAGGGGGAGGTAATGAGCACATTTAATCAATGTTAGAAAGAGCAACTGGTTGCAGTATTCTCAGTGGATTCTGTATCCTAACCAAGTCTACGCATTCAGTTCCATGAAGCATGGAATGCACCTTCGCAGATGAAATTTGGGTCATAGGTCCTGTATTAGTTGGTCTGTTGCTCACAGATGAGATTGGGATGTTATGTCCCATATTAATTGGCCAGTTACTCACAACATTAGGTGCCTCCTTACTCCATATGTCTCAAAAATTTCTCACTGAGCTCTGTTTTCCAAGCAAGTTTGCACACTCACTTCCAGTGGTCATAGAATGCACCTTCACAGATAGAGCTGGAATCATGGGTCCCGTCTTATCTTGCCCAGTACTCATAGTGGGAGATGCCCCCTGGTCCCATATACCTCTCGCGAGCAAGGAGCTCTTAAAAACAATAGGCAAGCCACTTCTGAGTGAATTACACATCTCCAATGATAATAGCCCTTTTCCAACTGAGGGTAAACAAGAATTAGCTCTGTGGTATCCCAGAACCCTGGCTTCTTTGAATAGCGCTTGACAGAAATTATATCTGAATGTACAATAGCTCGACATTGCCCAACATGCCTTATGCAATGGATAACTTTGTTCTTTCGTGAGAGGCTGTCTTCTCGTATGGTAGAGGATGATAAGGGTACTTTGCACATATAAATTGGATAGCCACTGATATTATTCTTGGCAAATGTCAAAGCAATAGAGGAATCTTGTGTCATACTCTCACAGAGGCGGGTCGTAGACAAGGAACTCTTTTGTACATTAAGTCCCTGGTTATTAGGACTAGCCAAGTGTACTCTTGTCCTAGCATCATGCCTAAAGGGGTCCATACTCGCCATATTCCTCTGGTTTGTGCAAATGAGCAGTGAGGAATTCGAGCCTTCACTATAGATATCTTCATTATCCCTCTTCCCTTTGGTATATCGAAGGAGGTTGAGTATCTACATCATCATTTGTTTTAGCTCCTTTACCTCTTCTTTTGGACTGGAAATGACATTAGCAACTTCCTCCTGTGGAAATGCTCCAACAGGCTCAAAGGTGGGTATTTCAATGTTTGGATCAAGTTTACTGCTTTCTCACAATTGGTCGGGAGCCCCCAATGACAAAAAACGGTTTGAGCAAGGCATTTCGTGAATAATTGCACTGCATACTGTGGCTTTCTCGTCATTTGTGGGTAGGGAATTGATTTTCAAAGTTTTTATATGAGGATCATCTTGTTCTCCTCGAGTTGGCAAGACGTTCGTGGCATTTCTCTTGTGATCAAAATCACCCTTGATAAACAATTTTGGTTTAAAAAAAAGGAGAAAGAGAGCCGGTGTTCAACCCCTTGGAGGATCGCTTACCTTTCCCCTTCAGCAATGACTCTACTTCCTCAATCAGTGCATCAATATAATTGGTGATGCAATTAGAAAAGTTATGGTAATATTTATGTAGTTTGAGCATTTTAGATGAAGCTGCACCCACCACAGGACTCCTCTTTGCCTTGCGTTTCCCCATCCTCAGACTTTAAATAATGACAACGAAAATCCAATCCCTACCTTCAGTCCAAAGAACCTGTCCCAAGGGAACCCAGCCTCTTTCAGTCTTGAACGGGCAATGACAGGCGCGACCCAGGGAAGACGTTGTGCTCAAGAGCACTTTAGAGGATTCTGAACTGGCCTCTAGTTCCCAACCCTTGGAGTTAGGGCTCTTTAGACAGCGAGTTCTCTCCAGGTATTACAGCTCATGAAAAGAATGGCTTAGCGAAAGTAAAAAAAAAAAACAAGAGGGGTGGCCCTGCCCTGTCTATTCCTGGCACTGAGGGGTGCAGATGGACCCGCCCTTGGTCCGCGCGCATCCCATCCAATGGTAGGGAAGCGGCGCTTTGAAGCGCATGGGGGAAAGCTCCTCTCCCTGTAACCACGTCTTTTGGCGCATAGCAGGATGGTTCCTGGGCTCTGTAGGAAAGTACCATCTTGTCTGGCATGTTACCCCCAATTTTAATGTATGCATGTTTGTTTTTGCCTGTGTCACTGTGATCCTGCTAGCCAGGACTCCAGTTCACATAAAGTGTGCCCTGTATGTGTTCCCTGTGTGGTGCCTAACTGTATCACTGAGGCTCTGCTAACCAGAACCTCAGTGTTTATGCTCTCTCTGCTTTTAAAATTGTCACTGCAGGCTAGTGACTAATTTGACCAATTCTGATTAGCACACTGGAACACCCTTATAATTCCCTAGTATATGGTACCTAGGTACCCAGGGTATTGGGGTTCCAGGAGATCCCTATGGGCTGCAGCATTTCTTTTGCCACCCATAGGGAGCTCAGACAATTCTTACACAGGGCTGCCACTGCAGCCTGAGTGAAATAATGTCTACGTTATTTCACAGCCATTTTACACTTAAGTAACTTATAAGTCACCTATATGTCTATCTCTCACTTAGTGAAGGTTAGGTGCAAAGTTACTTAGTGTGAGGTTACCCTGGCACTAGCCAAGGTGCCCTGACATTGTTCAGGGCAAATTCCCCGGACTTTGTGAGTGCGGGGACACCATTACACGTGTGCACTACATATAGGTCAATACCTATATGTAGCGTCACCATGGTAACTCCGAACATGGCCATGTAACATGTTTTGGATCTTGGTATTGGGGGAACAATTCCATGCATCCCCGGGGCTGCAGCATAGAGCCCGGGTACTGACAAACTAACTTTCCGGGGTTTTCTCTGCAGCAACCGCTGCTGCCAACCCTCAGACAGGTTTCTGCCCCCTTGGGGCCTGGGCAGCCCAGTCCCAGGAAGGCAGAACAATGGATTTCCTCTGAGAGAGGGTGTTACACCCTCTCCCTTTGGAAATAGGTGTGAAGGGCCTGAGAGGATTAGCCTCCCCTGGCCTCTGGAAATGCTTTTAAGGGCACAGATGGTGCTCTACTTGCATAAGCCAGTCTACACTGGTTCAGGGATCCCCCCAGCCCTGCTCTGGTGCGACACTGGACAACGAAAGGGGAGTGACCACTCCCCTGACCAGCACCTTCCAAGGGGAGGTGCCCAGAGCTTCTCCAGTGTGTCCCAGACCTCTGCCATCTTGGATGCAAAGGTGTGAGGGCACAATGGACACCTCTGAGTGGCCAGTGCCAGCAGGTGATGTCAGAGACCCCTCCTAATAGGTGCTTCCCTTTCTCTGTAGCCAATCCTCCTCTGAGGGCTATTTAGGGTCTCTCCTGTGGGTATCTCACAAGATAATGAATGCAAGAGCTCACCAGAGTTCCTCTGCACTTCCCTCTTCGACTTCTGCCAAGGATCGACCGCTGACTGCTCCAGGATGCCTGAAAAACTGCAACAAAGTAGCAAGAAGACTACCAGCAACATTGTTGCACCTCATCCTGCCGGCTTTCTCGACTGTTTCCTGGTGGTGCATGCTCTGAGGTATGTCTGCCTTCACCCTGCACTGGAAGCCAAGAAAACATCTCCTGTGGGTCGACAGAATCTTCCGACTGCCAAGTTAGGCACCAAACTTCTGCATCACTGGTCCTCTGGGTCCCCTCTCTTCTTGACAAGCGTGGTCCCTGGAACACAGGAGCTGGATCCAAGTGTCCCCAACAGTCCAGTGGCCCTTCTGTCCAAATTTGGTGGAGGTAAGTCCTTGCCTCCCCACGCCAGACAGTAATCCTGTGTACTGCGTGAACTGCAGCTGCTTGTGCTTCTGTGCACTTTTGCAAGACTTCCTTTGTGCACAGCCTAGCCCAGGTCCCCAGCACTCTGTCCTGCATTGCCCAACATGATGAGTTGGAGTCTGACTTTGTGGGACTCCCTTTTGTTGTGCTGAGTTGACCATCGTGCTCAGATCTTCTGAACGCCTGTTCAGGTGCTTCTGCGGGTGCTGCCTGCTTCTGCATGGGCTCTCTGTGTTGCTGAGCGCCCCTCTGTCTCCTCCTCCAAGGGGCGACCTCCTGGTCCTTCCTGGGCCCTGGCAGCACCCAAAACCTTCAACCGTGACTCTTGCAGCTAGCAAGGCTTGTTTGCAGTCTCTGGAAACAACTCTGCATCCTCCAGCCTGCCATGAGACATCTTCTGACCAAAGGAGAAGTTCCTGGCACTTTCCGTTGTTGCAGAATCTTTGGCTTCTTCCACCCGGAGGCAGCCCTTTTACATCTTCATCCAGGGTTAGTGGGCTCCTGCCCCCCCGGACACTTGCGAGACTCTTGGTCCTCTTCCTTTGCAGGTCCTCAGGTCCAGGAATCCCTCTTCAGTGCTTTGCAGTCAGTTGTTGTCTTTGCAGAATCCCCTATCTCAACTTTACTGTCTTTCTGGGGTAGTAGGGTAAATTTACTCCTACTTTTCAGGGTCTTGGGGTGGGGTATCTTGGACACCCTTAGTTTTTTCTTACACTCCCAGCAACCCTCTACACACTACACTAGGCCTGGGGTCCATTTGTGGTTTGCATTCCACTTTTGGAGTATATGGTTTGTGTTGCCCCTAGGCCTATTGTCTCCTATTGCATTATATTGTATTCTACAGTGTTTGCACTACTTTTCTAACTGTTTACTTACCTGATTTTGGTTTGTGTGTATATTTTGTGTATTTTACTTACCTCCTAAGTGAGTATATCCTCTGAGATACGTTTGGCATATTGTTACTAAAATAAAGTACCTTTATTTTCAGTAACGCTGATATAGTGATAAGTGAAATAAGTGGTACAGTAGGAGCTTTGCATGTCTCCTAGTTCAGCCTAACCTGCTCTACTATAGCTCCCTCTATTAGCCTAAGCTGCTAGAACACCTCTAATCTACTAATAAGGGATAACTGGACCTGGCACAAGGTGTAAGTACCAGAAGGTACCCACTATAAGCCAGGCCAGCCCCCCAAAGGCTCCCCTCCAGGAAAATCTGTAAGAGCAGCGCGTCCCACGCCGCGGCAGGGAAGTGGCGCTTTGAAGCACGTGGAGGCAAGCTCCTCCACCTGTGGCCACGTCTCCTGGTGCAAGCGGATGGTTCCTGGACTCCCCTCCAGGCGAAACAGCAAGAGCAGCACGTCCCGTGCCGCGGTAGGGTAGCGGTGCTTTGAAGCGTGTGGGGGCAAGCTCCTCCCCCTGTGACCGCACCTCCTGGCGCAAAGCGGGATGGTTCCTGGGCCCCCCTCCAGGCGAAACAGCAAGAGCAGCGTGTCCCACACCATGGTAGGGAAGCGGCGGTTTGGAGCGTGGGGGCAAGCTCCTCCCCCTGTGACGGTGCCTCCTGGTGCAAAGCGGGATGGTCTCTAGGCTCCCCACCAGGTAAAAGATCAAGAGCAGCACGTCCCGCGGTAGAGAAGCAGTGCTTTGAAGCATGAGGGGGCAAGCTCCTCCCCCTTTGACTGCGCCTCCTGGCACAAAGCATGATGGCTCCTGGGCTCCCCTCCAGGTGAAACAGCAAGAGCAGCGCGTCCTGTGCCATGGTAGGAAAGCGGCACTTTGAAGCGCATGGGGCAAGCTCCTCCTCTTGTGACCGCACCTCCTGGGCAAATCGGGATGGTTCCTGGGCTCCCCAGCAGGCGAAACAGCAAGAGCAGCGAGTCCCTTTTTTGTTGCTCTTAAGGAGCAGTTGAATTTGAAAACCTTAATTATGGCCTGCAGACCTAAAAACTTGAAAACCCAAAGTCTGTTGATCAAAGGGAAATCACTAGAAAGGGTTTTTCAGTTCTCCTATCAGGGGTTAAACTCCGATCACTCAAACACAGCTTCATGTCTATCTGTAAAGAAAATGTATATTACTCTTGTAGTGGATCCTATTTGGTTTAATGGGGAATCAAGAGACAGCTTAGCCTTCTGGCTTGCAGGCAGTGCTTAATTTGTAAATAAAAACGTGCCGGTGCTCAGAGTTCTCCTCTGAAATACGCAGCTGCTGCAATTAAATGTGCGGGCAAGGAATAATGAAGCAACATAATCCTGAAGCTGTCTCCGGCCTCTTCAACCCATTTACAACGTCTCCCTGCCCCTTCAGCTCACTCCTGCAGATTTCTGCTCTCTAACATTTTCGTTTTTCTCTTCCTCCGTCTTCCCCATATGTCCCTTTTGCTTGCACCAAATGCTTGAGGCAGAAGAATTAGCGCAGGCCCTCAAAAATAAGTGGCGGTGCTCAGCACCGGAAACAACAAGCACAAATTAAGCACTGCTTGCAGGCATATGCCCCCTTCACCTAGTGACTTTTAACCTACTTAGCTTGCTCTGTTTTAGCGCATTTATTTAATTATTTCTTCCAAAATGACTGCTTTGTTTATAGATAGGAAGATATTTTTATCTTACATTATCAGTGCCACTCTGTGAAGGCGTCACTATCAGCGTCAAAGACAAGTGATAAATGTAGGTATTCACATCATGTACTTTTCCACTTACATGTGACAGTAACATAATGTACTTTTCAGGGAATTGTTTATATAATTGCCGCCTCAAGCACGCCTTCTTATCTATTGTTTGGGAACATACCTGCGTCAGGAGTCCTACAAAATCTGTATAAATGCATCTGACACAGACAGGGTTTTCAGAGGGATTCCTACCAGATGCCATTGATACTATCTATGCTACATGTTGCCTAAATGTAGACCCAGCCTTCGTGTCCCCACGGACTCTGATGTACAGACCTCATTCCAAGTTAACAAGGGTTGGGGGTCTCTTCTCATGGATATGGCACTGACAGATTAGGTTTATCACACCTAGCTCTCTTTGGGTTAGAGATTAGGGGCTACATGTACGAAAGAATTGTTTAGCGAATCGCAATTTGTGAGTTGCAAAACCTTATGTTGAACAGTGTCAATGACACTGTTTGCGATTAGCAAGGGGGTCGCAAATGCCCTACCTCAGGAATATTCATGAGGTAGGTTGCAATTTGCGACCCCCTTGGGAATTGCCGCCCTCACAGGGATGGTGGCCCATTATGGAAAAGTCGTGATTGTAAGTAAGTAAACAGCAAATATCTAACAGACATAATAACAAATAGATATTGGGGACACAATAAGCAGATCGCTCTTTGCCTGCACAGCTGGGGACTGCATGATGATGCCTCTTACACATACGTGCACCATGCTTCAGTACAAATATGTAATGCAATTCACCCTCACATATAGGTGAAGACATCTCAGCCCAGTTTTCCACATGTTGCATGATGTAAAGGCACGCAGACTTCCATGGCAGCCAGGAAATCTGCCCAACATCTGTGTGCGAGGGAGGTGTACCATGTGCACTGGGTGGTGTTCACAAGCAACACACATGGGCCATCAGATGTGACATGGCTCACACATCAGGGACTAGAGGCCACATATACAAGGCCCCAGTGAGACACTGCCACTGGAGTAACATTTATTTGACGCTCCAGTAGTACAGTGTGCCACTCTATATTTACAAGGCCATGCAAATCCAACTTGCGTGGCTTTTCATGGTCCTGTAAATGTGGACCTTTTTCACTGATAACACTGCGTAAAATGGGTGTATCATGAGTGTTGCTTGGTGTGTACCCATGCAACACCCGTGAAGCTGAAGGAATCAGATGCATTCTCAGATTTACAAGGCTGAGAATGTGTCAGATTCATACACCACTTCAGGGGTGGTGTAAGAGTGACTCAACAGGGCGTAATACCTTCATGCCTCCACATTTTATTCTCTTCTTATGTGTCCTGCATCCTGCAGCACATATAGAAAGAGTACAACACCTCTTGTGTTGCTTATATATGCAGGAAAGTGTCCTACACAAAACAATCATCCCCACAATGCAGGCATCCTAGCACCTTGGTGCAAGGCTGTTTCCGTTGGAGCTAGGTACCAATCTGTGTGTCTGTGCAGGTGGTGAGGATAGAAAGGTGCTGCATCTTGTAGACATTACTCTTTCTTCCTTTTCCTGGTGGCGCACTGCAGTGTAGAAAGGCACTTGCTGTGCCACCCTGGCCCATGGGCCCGTAGATGAGGCACTATGTGCAAGATGACAAACCACTGCTCATCGACAGGTGGCATGTAACTGTACGAATGTGTAATGTTTTGTAAAATAATTCCCATTGTACATGTGTGAAATGGAATGCTATACACAGACATCACTCACCATGTTTCGGAGGCAGCAGCATTGGGTGGAAGCTGCTCCCACATGCACACATCCAATCCTGAAAGCAAAGAGGAACATACACAACCCCTCAGGTCAACTGGCATGGACAATGTAGGACGTTCAAAGGCATGAGCAAATGTAATGTAGGCCAACTTCTGGGGATGACCATGGAGCCATACATATGTAAATGTCAGCCATGAAATGAACAACCTATGCTGGACCTCCAAAAAAGATTCCCATCCCCAATCTGTCTCACCACACATGTAATGTTGACACCAAACATTGAGTGGACTAGAGTGATGAGAATCAACCACCACCAAACTCTGCTACAGAAATATGAGTCAGGAAGTTGAATTGTATGATGTATCTCCGCATGCGCTGCATGTGACATCACATACAGTGAGTGAACAGGCCCCTGGAAATGGCAGTACACTGGTATGATTGACATATTATGTGGTCATAAATGGGAGAAGTGCATCACAATACCAATGCCTATAACTACACGTTTACAGTATGTATGCCAATACAGTAATCCAATACAATGACACTGTTGCCATTTTTTAAAACATTTCAGCGGATCAGAAATATGACATCCAGCAGTGGGTGATGTCACCATTTGAAATCCCCCAAAGTGAGACGGTAAAGGCCTAGAACCAGCCGCATATCTGCACAAGAAACATCGTTGAGCAGACCTTTGGCCTACTCAAGGGACGGTTTCACTGCATGGATGCTTCTTGTGAGGCTCTGTATCCCCTCCCCCCTGGTCAGCAAAATCATATTGGCCTGTGCAATACTGTAAAATATTTGTGTCAGGACAAATGTCCCCTGGGACGCAGAACAGGAGGCCCCAAGGGATGAGGAGGAGGATGAGCCACCACACCATCGTGATTTCCAGAACACTGTTGCAGGTGCACAAAGATGTGCACACATTGTGGAGAATTTATTTTCCAAAACACATGTGAATGAAGGCATGACATTGCCAAACCTGTGAATGAATAATTTAATCTAACAGATGTCTTGGAGTGTTTGTCACATTCCACTAAAAATAAACACCCAAATTCCTAAAATTATAAGTAGGCCACAACATGTGTCATTCAGGTGTGAACACTGTCATCATACTCAAAGTACAGACAAAATGCACTGATCTCAGATAGGTGCGGTGTGTAATGTTTGCATTGCCTGTCGAACAAACATGTTGAATTGAAAACACTCACATCGGCCCATGAACTGTTGGTACAAATAGAAAACAGATGGATATGAGCTTTGGTGCAAAACTGTATTGGCAGTATAAAGTAGCCATAAACTCCAATCAGTGTGAAATATGTGTCAACTCAATGCCTGAAAGATTCATAACACTAGTGACAACTCACAATATCCACATCATTTACACTCACATGCATGGCAAATAGTATGTGTATCACAGAGGACAGTACACCTGTATGTGTAGCTCAGTGTCAGACAAACCAGTGATCATCTTGCATGGAGGCCAATCAATGTCATAGCATGTCTCATACTGTTGGCAATATGTCTGAGTAAATCAGAATACAGAATGACTTGTATATATGTGGAGCAATTAGCTGTAATGACCATTCGCCCAATCCACCTCTACTCACTGTGAAGCTGACAAAGGATATGGGCCCTCATTATGACATTGGCGGTATAAACCGCCTACCGCCGCGGCGACGGCCGCCAAAAGACCCTTGCTGCGGCTAACAGCCATCCACCGGATTATGACCACAGCCAGATTTCCACCAGAAGGATGGCGGAAATCCAGCTGTGGCCATGCCGGCGGATGGTGGTAAGGTGGCGCTGCTGCCAGCAGAAGCGCCACTCCAGTAGACCGCTGCCAGCCATAATATGAGAATAATACGGCCTGGTGGTGTTCTGCTGGCGGACGCTGCTGCTGGCCATGAAAAGTCCAGCTATGTGGCACGTCATGGAATCATAGGGATTGAGTAACAGAATGCACCCCAGGAAGCTCACTGGTGTCACTCATTGCCATGGGTGTTGGTGAGGGATATTGGTGATGCATCAGTGTTGGACTGCCTTCATGGATCACCTGGATGATGAATGTAAAAATGTGGATGTCATCATGTGGCTGCAGGTGAGGCTCACATATCCACACAATCTGCTGTCATTGAGAATCATAGTTCATGCAACACCAACATGTATATTTACCAAACATGGCCCAGTCCATCATGGCCTATGTGAGTTACATGATGGAGGACACATTGAACCAAATGGGCCAAGGTCACATCAATTCATACATCTTTGTTGATGGTCTCCTGGTGATGTCTGATAAGTTTGTAACTGGACCAAGTCCATGTGAGTCACATTACCTGTCACGAAGTTTAAAAACATGAGGATTGTAGGTGTACACACACACTGCAATGCACAACCAACACCACCTTGATGCAGGGTGTAATAACAGTTTGAGGTATGTTGCCTTGCTGTGCTTAGTATGTTCTAGACCCCGCAAAGCCATGCATGTTGTGTCAACATGCATCCTCAGCATGAGCGTCAATCATGTGCACCAAAAATCATGTGAATGGACTAGTCAGGGCACCTTCACATGCTAACCCATTTACAAATAGCACCTTAAGTCCAAATGGATCCCCACTAATTGCAGCATGGTATGATATGAGTAGTGCAGGTGCACATTGGCCAATCGCATATACTGAGCTTCCCCTGTTGTCCCTGCAAATGTGTGAACGTGCTAGATGTGTATTTGCAGATATTCACAATAAAGCTGTAGTGTACAGACACTCATAATGGTTGTGGCAGCAACAGAGATTGCATTCTTGTGCAGGGGAGTGTGGGCTCATGCTATTGTGAGCAACACTCCGATTTGGACTTTATGTTGTGTGTAAAGTATGTTGCCAGGTGCAGAGACAATTTCCAGAGGCAAGCTGGCAGTGTGTCACCTGATGGGAGGCCCCTGGATGGAGGGAACATGAGCAAATTTTTCCATTCATCCATCCATTTACATGTATGTACTAGCTATCACAATATTGCCTGCACCGAAGACTATAACCCCTCTCCCCAAATGGACACACCACATATTGGCAGATGTCTGTGCTCTCCTGGATGAGGGTGTGCAAGTCCCTCACATCCCTAGGGGTAAAGTCAAATAATGGACTCAAGTGCCAACACATAGTTGGTACATGGGGCAACCCTTCAAAGGTGTAATGTCAACAAAACATTGTAAATGTGCCCTATGCATGGTCTGATCCTTGTAATGCATGTACTTTCACACATGTACACTTGCAAAACATATGTTGGACACATGGTTAGAGAAACACAACTATTCACAGTCAACACAGCAATCCATGTGATTATAAGAATGAATTCCACTTGACACCATATATATATACATATATATAGATACATATATATATATATATACACATATTTCAGTCATTGCATCAAAAAAAGCCGATGCATTGTCCCAATGTGTGTTTTTTAAGCCATTTCGTATGCCAAAAAATCCACATCCTATGTGTCCTGTCGGAATGTCCTCATGGTGCTTGATCATACATCCTTAAAAATCCATGCATTTGTGTGAAGTGTAAAAAAATATAACGCATTGGCTCAAAACATGCAGCTTCCACCCAGGAAGTGATTAATGGATGAGCTATGCAGTGAACCTGGAACCATCAAGTTACTTTCACTTTCTTTTACACTCACAGTCTTTGGTGGTCATTATGAACACGGCGGGAAACACCGCCAACCGCCGTGGTGGCGGTGAACAGAATGTTGCTGTTGGCGGTGAATGGAAACCATATAATGAATGAAAATCCCAACCCCGCCAAAAATCACCAGATCACCACTCCCCGCCATGACCCTGTTGGTGGGAATCCCGGACCTCCCCACCCCACCACCGCCAAGCCCACCCACATCCCACCCTCCAAATTATGAGGCACAAATCACCTTGGCGGACAGTGGAGGCCGAACGACCATTGGCAGCTCCGACAGCCACGGGCGGCAAGTGGACGTAACAGCAAGAAGTGCACACATTGGATAAGTGTGAAACCCACACACCTGACACACATCCATAACCCCATAAAACACCCCCCAGACCTACCCAACAATCCTTTGCAACGAAACCAGGCCAAGAAGACGGAGAGCACCAGAGGGAGATCTCAAACGCCAGCATACAGGAGACGCACACCGACCCACAGAAGAGCACCCTCACCGCGTTCCCAGCCCCGACACCATTCACCACACTCACCATGTCACCCCCCAAACATCCACGCTTCTCCGAAAGGGAGTTAAGGACCATGGTGGACAAGATCCTGAAGGTGAGGCCACAAATATTAGGGGCCGAGGTGCAGCACACCCCCATCGCAAGGAAGATGGAGCTATGGCAGACCATTGTGAACAGGGTCAATGCAATGAGACACCATCCACGCACCAGGGACGACATCCGGAAGAGATGGACTGACCTACAGGGGAAGGTCAGGGGCATGGCATCTAGGCACCACATCGCAGTGCAGAAGACTGGGGGAGGACCGCCACCAACACCACCAGAATACACAGACTGGGAGAAAAAGGGTAGTGGCCATAATGCACCCTGAGGGACTCACTGGACTCACTGGAGGAATGGACTAGGGTAAGTCATCAACATATACCCCTTATGCACCATAGCTGTAATGCATGCACCACCCCACCCCACCCCACGCACACCCACCAGGACCAACACCCTACCCAGGCATCAGCCACTAAATCCACCCCCACATGACCACAAACCCACTAACAGGCCCACATCCCTCCCCCTGTGCACAGTTACCTACCCCTGGAAGTACCCACAATGGAATGACACCCCCCACCACAATGCAACCCCACAGTCGACGCTAAATGCAGTGTCAACCTCACAAAGGCACCCTCTAATGCGACTGAAAGTAACCCCAGCACAAAATAGCCTAGTCCTGTTCACCTCAAACGTTCATGCAGCTGTAACAGACATGTCTATGTCCCCCAACAGGCACCACCACCCATGCAACCCTAACGGACGGGACAAGGAGTGCCACTGCCCCCCAGGGAGACAGAGGCACCTCACAGAACACTGGTGAAGGATCCCTGGAAACTGATGAGCAGGCAGGCCCCTCACACAGTCCTGGACTCTCACCATACAACAGCCCCACCCAGGAAACCACTGTCACCCCTACCACCCAGTCAAGACAAGCAGCTCAGGGCAAGCATCCCCACACCAGTGTATCCAGTCCACAGACTGGTGGGACACAGGTACAGAAGCCACAGTCTCGCACTCCCAACATGCAGGAAGGTGAGGGCCCCAGTACAAGTGGTACTGCCAGACCTGTGCAGGGGACACAGGCACAGGGGGCTAGGGCAAGTGCAAGGGTGGCAGTGGGCCGGGGGGAGGCCACAGGATGGATGCAGCAGCGCAGGACATGATATCTGAGGTATTGGGTGCCTACCAGCATACCCATGACAGGTTGGCACAGATTGTGTCCACCTTGGAGCATAGTCAGAGGATGCAGCAGGAACACCACCAACAGGCCATGGAGTAGTGGAAATAGAACAACACCACAATGGCCACCATAGCAGGAGCACTGCTGCAGCTGGTCCAAAACCAGTCTGACACCCACACGGGACAAGAGGCCCCCACAACAGCACCGGACACCCACTGTGAGATCACACCATCAGCAGAAACATCCCAGGAACTACCCTCACAGGAAACCCAAGGACCTACCATGTCATCCCCTGAAGATCAACGGACCCTCAGGCCAAGATATGGCACTGGAACCCCAGCAAAGAACAAGGTCCCCTACAAGAAGTAACTCAGCAACAATCTGCACAGCAACCATCCCACTCAATCAGCCACCACACATTGCTAAGAGGCAAAATGAACTAATGTAAGAAAAGATGGACCCATCATTAGTACCGACAATGCTGCCACCATGTTGGTCTTGAGGACAGCCACCCCTTACGACTTGCCATCACTGTAAATAGCACTATTCACTCACTTCAACCAATAAAACACATATCACACCTGTAACACTGTCCCCTGTCTTAAATTGTAAACAAAGAGAAGTATGGATGCAACTGGCTGATAACTACTTTATTGTCAAATCTTTGCTTGAAGGGAGTCCTGTGTGCCTAAATGTTGGCAATAAGGAAATGCAGAAAATGTAAATCTGTACCATACAGAAGTGGACCATGTTTCAGCTATCATTACCAACTCCCCCTACATGACTAAGCACACTGACAGTATGTGTCACAAACCCCAATGTCAGGCCCAAGTCCCACAGAGTTACTGGAAGTAGAGTTGTATCAGTTGGGTCTTGAAATTGACATCTTCCCCTTCCTCATCATCAACATCACTCTCCTCACCTCTCTGAGATAGCTGGTCAGGACATACAGCACCCTCCACCTCCAAGAGGGGGATAGAATGTCTCACGACCACGTTGTGCCGCATGTAGCAGGCCACCACTATTCTACACACCTTTTGAGGCCCATAGGCCAGAGATATGTAGACAATGAAATCTAGCCTTCAGGAGACCTATAGTTCGCTCTATCACCCTCCTAGTATGTCCATGGGCCTCATTGTAATTCCTCTCTGCATCCGTCCTGGGATTCCTCACTGGTGTCAGGAGCCAACGCAAGTTTGGATAGCCAGAATCACCTAGAAAAAGGTGCAATAGAGTCATCATTGTTATGCCCCTTAATCAGACATCCTGGCTGTCTGCTATGTGTCAGTTAGTGACAGGCACACTTACCTATGATCCACCCTCTGTCCTTTTGGAGTTGTTCCATACTGTGTGGCACACTACTTTTCCTCAACACAAAGGAATCATGGACTGAACCTGGGAACATGGCATTCACATGTGAGATGTACTGGTCTGCAGTACATACCAATTGGATGTTCATGGAGTGAAAGTTATTTCTGTTTCTGTACAGCTGTTTACTCACTCTTGGGGGGATGATCGGAATGTGGGTGCCATCGATGGCACCTATGACATGGGGTATGTTGGCAAAGGCATGGAATTCTGACTTGATGGCAGGGAGGTCAGTACTTTGGGGAAACCTCACATAGGACTCTAGGTGTCGTACAAATGCATTTAGAAATCTTGTTAGTACCATGATGAACATTGACTGTGAAAATCCAGCACCCATGCCCACTGTCACTTGAAATGAGCCTGTGGCCAGGAATTGGAGTGCGGCGAGCACCTGCACTTCAGTAGGGATGGCATGCTGATTACGATTTCCCAGAGTTAGTGAGGATCCAGTAAAGCACAAAGTTCATGAATTGTTGCACGTGTGAGACGGTAATTGATTATGATGTGAGGCTCTACCATGGTCTTCATATCCACAAGTGGTCTGTACACCGATGGTGCTCTTCCTCGCCCAAGGGTCGGTACCTGCGAGGGGTTTCAGAAAGGTGTGATAAAGACACATACATAGACATACATTTCATCATTAGTGCACTGCATAGTTCATTGTAGTGAGTCTACATTAACTGCTTCCTGACAGAGCTACATCTACTTCACAATGAGGGAACAGAGTATTTCATGTGTGGTATATTATGGAATGGACACATGCCTAGGTGCTTCATGTGGCTAGTAGGGCCTGCATTGTGCAAAGTATTATTTATAGATGCGTAGTTACTGCAAAAATTTCTGCCCACTGTAACCCAGGCCTTTCGTTGTGGAAGTGACCTCATACCGCTAGCGGTTGATGTCACAGCGTAAGGAGGTGTTTACCCCAGTTGCACCGTCATTGGTTAACATGGATGGCAATGGGGAATCCTGGCATATCATGATCACCGCCGGTGGTGACGGTGAACACGACCGCGGAACGTATGCAAGTTCGTCATCGATTATTCACTTGACTCCCTGGTCTCGTGCGGACAGGCACTCCACTGTGTGTACTGCTGTGGTCTGCCTCTGGCAATGGTTGTGGCTCCTGTTGCAGGGGAAAGGGCCCCAGCATTCACCCAGGAGGAACTGGAGAGGCTAGTGGATGGAGTCCTTCCCTGTATGCAAAACTGTATGGAGGGCCAGAGGTACAGGTGAGTCTAGGTTTGGGGGCCACTGTTTGGGTGTAATGGATGGTGTTGAATGGACATATGTGTGCACCTCTGAGCCTGCATGGGCAGTGGTACATGGCATGCTGCATGCGTATGGCCTGTAAGTCTGAGAGTACTGTCCGTCCCATAGTGGACAATTAGCCAGCTGTACCTATCTTTCAAGTGCCTGACCTCTGTGTTCCATATCTGTGTCACCCTTTTAGGTCAGCACCCACCAGAAGAGGGCACTTTGGCATGCCATTGCCAAGGAGGTGCGGACCCTGGGGGTCTACAACCGGCGGAGCACCCACCGCAGAAAGAGGTGGGAAGACCTGTGGCGCTGGGTATGTAAGATCTGTGAAGCCCAGCTGGGGAAGGCCTCCCAACATGGAAGGGGTGCCCGTCGGGCACTGACCCCCTTCATGTGATGTATCCTGGCAGTGGCATACCCAGACCTGGATGGGTGCTTGAAGGCTGCACAGCAGTCACAAGGGGGTGAGTACTCATGTCACAAACTTCAGTCTGAATGGATGTCTGTGTGTGCATTAGGGTTCATGCTGCTTAGAGGCAGGGACTCCGGCTGGTGTCCATCTACTTTATGGTCCCCAAAGGGTGAAGGGGTGTCTTTGTCAAGTCTCCCACACAACGCCTCCGTGGTAGTCCACGGGATGGGTGTAGAGCAGTATTCTGGTCAGTAGTCAGGGGCATGGCCATGGGCATAGTGAACGGTGCTGCCTGTTGGGTGTGTCTTCTGGGTGGGTGTATGTCTCGCCATTATGTACCTCCATTCAGCTATTTACAATTGTCTCTCCTGTTTTGTCTCCCCATCCCTGTTCTCTTGTGTTGGTTTGGTACAGCAGCAACATCTGACGAGGAAGCTGAGGCACCTGCAAGTGGGGAAGCAGCAGCCCACGGATCCTCGGAGGCAGAGACATCCGACGCCCGGGGACCAGTGGGTGGGAGGGCGAAGGGAGTTCCATGTGGAGGTAACTACCATAGGAGGGAGTGACTCCGAGACCTCCTCCGATGGGGGCTCCCCAGCGGTGGTGGACCCTAGTGGCCACACCACTACGGTGACATCTTCTGCCACCCCCATTCCATCACCGCCCTCCCTTCTGCTCCCCTCCGAGTTACCCGTGCCCACTCAGCCAGAAAGGTGGGCATCTCCTTAGCCCCACTCCCTTCACCCATCCAAGGCACACATTCAAACACACAGTCAAGCACATCAACACACAAGAAGCACACTTATAAACACAAGCACCACACCTCCCACCACAAGCATTTACACAGCCAAGAGAAACATGCACACACAACAACATCCACTTCCCCCAGTGTGTCCACCTCTTCCGCCTCCCTGCCTGTCCCCTCTACATCCACACCCTCATGCACTGCACCTTCAGTCACTGTTGCTGCTCCTCTTACTGCACTCACCACAATAGCAGACATCCATACGTGCACCACACCTGCACTCACCACAACTACTGTAGTTGACACATGCAGCACACTCACTAGACTTGCAGACACCCACACAACATACATCCACACTAACTGCCTGTCTTCTCCCACAGTGTCCACCCCCTCTTTCAAAAACACACAAATGCACCAAGACACCCACCCATCACACATCCACCACACCACACCACAGCATACTGTCCACTCACCTGCACTCACTACATGCACCCCTACACCACATACATCCACTGCCTCTGCCTCCACACCCACGCCCTCCTCCAGGACCACCCCAATTGCTCAGAAGAAACTTTTCCTCTCCCGTAATGACCTCTTCCAACCCACTGGCCCACCCCGTCTTGTCCCCAAGCATGCTCTCCTCCTTGCCCTTTCCACTCCTTCCACTTCACAGCCCACCCCTGTCCGCCCTTCACATTACTGTGCCCATTCTACAGAGAAAAAAAAAAGGCCCGGGCTGAGACTAGTCCATCTGGCTCCACCCGCTCAAAACACCCCACCTTCAAAGGACAAGCCCACATCCCCTCCACCTTCCAAACAAAAGTCCAAGGCCCACCCCCGTTGCTAATCCCCACCCCACTACCCCCTGCCCACGTTCCGTGAGGTGCCTGGATGCCCCTTTGTTGCCCCATTAGGTGGAGTACTGTGCACTTGTGGGAGTCAGGTTGGGTCCGTTGTGGCCCATGGCAATTGTAGCCATACGGACTGGCTATTGGCTCTGTTTGGACTATTTGGCTCGGTGAGCTTTCATTAAAGATTTCTGTGTGGCCTGTGTTTTGTTAGCACACTGTTGAACCCTGGTTTTTTGTTTCATTGTTTATGGGTGTGAGGCATTTGTATGTACTATGGTCAAGTTGGATTTGCCTGTGTCAGGTAAGTACCTCTTGCTGTGGGGTGTATGACTTGTGCTGCTGTGAAGGGTTGGGGGCATTGCAGGGTGGGTGGAGTTGGTGTGTATTTGACTGTGCCCTTTCCTCCCTTGTTTCGCAGGTTGCAGTACTTACCATTGTCATCTTCATCGGGGATCTCGGTTGTGTCGGTATATGGGAAGGAGCAGGGCTGGCATGATCTGCAGCTCTCTATCCATGTCTGCTTTGGCGCATTGTGTGGGCCTACGGTGAGTGTTTCCTTATATTTGGTTCATTTTAGCCTGGCTTTGCGTGGCAGTGGTTCCCGCCCGGGAACTGGAGGCAGACTGGTGGTGCATTATTTGATGGGTTGGTTGGGCCTTTCCGTCGGCCTGTGGGCGGGCTCTGCCATCATCATCGGCACTCCTCTGCTGGTGGTGGGTGGTTTTCGGGATCACTGTCTTTCATTTGGTTCATTTTTTTGGTGGTCCAGTTTTTACCGCCACCACCGGTGGCGTGGAATGGACCGCCGTGTTCATAATGAGGGCCTTAGTGTGTGTACTTAGGAGAGGCTGTGTGGTGCTGGTATTGGATTTTTTTGCTGATTGCTGTCTTTGAGGTGGAGGGAACACCTCACCAACTTAAAAATCAATGGGCAGACATCACCTCCTGGGATTGTGACCTCCTCAATTGCCCTGGAATCGAGGTTGGTGAAACTGTTGGTAAGTACACAATCTTTGTGGGTGATTCCTTTTTCGCATTTGCAATTAGATGTTTGTTGGCCATAGTGCCTCCTTTACTAAGTTAGGACACAAGGCAGGGCTGAAAGTCAGAGCCAACCAGCATCCCTGACAAGTGCAGCAATGCACCATAAATATGAAATATGGCACATTCCTGTCCTTGTCCCCTGTGCTTACCCACAAATTGCTGATGAGCACCAAAGCAGGCACCCCTGTGTCATGGTGCAAGGGTACATGGTTGCCAAAGATAAGTGTGCATGTGCATGAAGAGACATAAACAATCATCAGTGGTGTTTTCCTTTATCTATGTGTGCTGTAGAAAGCACCACACATAGGAAGCTGAAAAACATGGATGGATAAGCGATGTATTCCCATTGGGCCACTCTAATGCTACCCCTGAGGTGACGTATGACTCTGATGCATTACCAGCCTTGTGCTCATGGCTTGGCACACTATGTCACATAAACTCACCAACCATGTTGCTCTGGTGGTGCAGGGTGACACTCAGGCTGGTAATTGTGGCCCATTGTGTCGGTGTTTGACATTTGTCAGGACTCAAATGCCATCACACCCCAAAACAGTAATGTCAGAGACAAAGCATGACACAAAGGATTCTGAATACTGGACTGTCTTTTGCCCTCACCCTGAGCATTGTCTCTAGCATACCTGTCAGACACTTTCCTGTTAGCACCATGGTGCACATGTCACCAGACGTGCTGTGGGCAGCCTGCGGAAGTGTGCACATTTTCAAATACATGGCCTGCTGCCATGGCATATGTCAAGATGTGCTGGCCTGGGGGATGTCCATTAGCATTAGTGATCCTATTTAGGGACACATTAGTGGATCATGGACATGAGGCACTATGTATGTGACTCTGTCCATACTTATGACACATGGACTGTCATACACCTGTATATGTCCCACACATGTCTGCACCTGAAATAAAAATGTTGTGGTTTGGAGATGGACAAACACGTATGCTCATTGTCATTGATCATGCAGCATTGACATCTACTGATGTCTGTGAATTGAGGGAAAAAGGATGTCTAGCTAGTTTTGTATGTTGCATAGTTATGTACATGTGATTATAAGAGTGAGGCAGGAGTATTGGTAGACATGGCCGAGTGTGTTCTGTGAGTCATGTAGGTGCAGAGTGCCATTATACTCAGCTAGCCTTGAAAAATCTTTGAGTAGTAAGTCACTTGAAAACCTTGAACAATGTAGCTGAGACATGTATGTATGGTTCCAGCACATATGAGTACATGTCAGTCTGGCCTACCAATGTATGTCACTGAGACATGCCCAATGGCCTATTTGACATTTTACAACCATGAGGCTTCTATGGCCATATTGTAATGTGAAATATCTGATTATAGTGTTCATTGTTTAACATTCACAGTGATATGTCTCATGTTATTTCTTGCAGCTGGACCCGAGCCGTATACAACTTGAGAGGTGGAAAGTGTTAGAAATGGGGTCTTTGGTGGGCAGTCAGGTTACCCCCTGTCCAAGCAAGAACCCTCACTCTAGTCAGGGTACAAGAGAAACACACCTGGTTAACCCCGCTCACCCCCTTGGTAGCTTGGCACGAGCAGAAAGGCTTAACCAAGAGACAATGTGTAAAGTATTTGTACCAACGCACACAGTAATGCAGTGAAACGCTACAAAATGGACATCACACAGGTCTAGAAAAATAGACAATATTTATCTGAACAAATCAACACCAAAGCAAAAAATCCAACATAAACAGGCAAAGTTATGAATTTTACAAGAATAAACACAAAATAACTCTTAGAAACACAAATGCTTTGATTAGGTGATATCCCGACGTCGTGACGGAGTCGTACCTAACAATCTAACACTAATGGTGCCGGTCACGGAATCACACGGACCCCCAGGTACAGTACCTCGTGAAAATGTGGAAACAAGTCAGTGCATGGAGTCAGGGAATGCTGCATCTCTGGATCTGAGGTGGCGTCATTTCTGGGTCTGCGGAGTGGAGGCGTCACAAAGAGGTGTCAGGTTCTTGCTGCGGAGTGGTGGAGGTGAGGTGGAGTTGGTGCGAAACATTGGATCCGCACACTTCCAGCAGAGTTGATGCCTGGCCGTCATAGCATGATGCAGTGACTTCCATGGAGTCAGGGACTTCAGCGAACCTGCAGTGCCTTCGGGCTTGAGGGTTTGTTGCACTCAAGCAAGGACCATGGCTTCAGTTGCAAACGGCATAACAGGATTCGGCAGCGGCATTTGTCCAGTGTTGTCCGAAGTTGGTTTACTTGGTTTTTCCACAACTTCTCCTTTCAAGGGCCCAGTAGCTGGATTAGGCAGCACTTGACAGGGCAGGGGTCTCAGCAGAGAGTCCATTTGGTGTCAGAGGAAGTATTTGATGGCCCTGAGACTATAGAAGAGGGGGCAAGCTCAGTTCAAGCCCTGGGAGATTTCCTTTCAGGTTGGAATATACCACAAAGTCTGGTCTTTGTCCCCTTTCATAGGCAGAAGCAGCAACTGCAGGATAGCCCACTAAACCACGGCCATAGGCAGGGGCAGCACTTCTCCTCAGTTCTTTTCCTTACAGAGGTTGCTCTTGGTTCCAGAAGAAAATATTGAAGAAAATCTAAAGTCTGGGGTTTTGGGTCCAATACTTATACCCCTTTATGCCTTTGAAGTTGCCCAACTTCAAAGAAAAGTCTCTGTTGTTTACAAGATCCTGCTGTTCCCAGGCCCCAGACACATACCAGTGGGGTAGAGACTGTATTGTGTGAGGGCAGGCACAGCCCAGTCAGGTGTAAGAGACCACTCCTCCCTCCAATCTAGCCCAGATGGATCATTAGGATATGCAGGCTACACCTCAGCTCCCTTTGTGTCACTGTCTAGAGGAGATTCACAAACAGCCATCTGTCAGTCTGACCCAAACAGGGAATCCACAAACAGGCAGAATGGTTTAAGCAAGAAAATGCCTAATTTCTAAAAGTGGCATTTTCAAACTAACAATCTAAAAACCAACTTAATTAAAAGATCTAAAAAACAACTTCATTAAAAGGTGTAGTTTTAAATTGTGAGTTCAGAGACACTAAACTCCACTGTTCTATCTGCTCTGAAAGGGAAACTGCACTTTAAGGGTATTTAAAGACAGCCCCCATGTTCGCCTATGAGAGAGATAGGCCTTGCAAAGGTGAAAACCGAATTTAGCAGTATTTCACTGTTATGACATGTGAAACACATCAGTATATGCCCCGCTTTTAACATACACTGCACCCTGCCCATGGGGCTATTTAGGGCATACCTTAGGGGTGCCTCACATGTATAAAAAGAGAAGATTTAGGTTTCTCAAGTGGGTACAATGGCCAAGTCAAATTAGCAGCTTATAAACTGCACACACAGACACTGCAGTGGCAGGTCTGAGTCATGTTTACAGGGCTATTCATGTGGGTGGCACAGTCAGTGCTGCAGGCCCACTAGTAGTATTTGATTTACAGGCACTAATCACTTCTATGCACTTACTAGGGACTTACTAGTAAATCAAATATGCCAATCAAGGAAAAGCCAATTTCACATACAATTTCACATAGGGAGCACTTGCACTTTAGCACTGGTCAGTAGTGGTAAAGTGCCCAGAGTAACAAAAACAGCAAAAGCAGAGTCCAACACACAGCAACAACAGGAAGTAGAGGCAAAAAAGTTAGGGGAGACCACTCCAAGGATGCCGGGTCTAACAGAAAGCTTCTACGACCCCAGTGCTACCAATGAGTGTCATCCTGTATGTTTAATGGGTAGTGAAAGGATTATGTGTTAAGTTGTATGCTGTGTTCAATGCTATGTACAAAGTGGATGTATACAAGATTAAACTCCATATGCCATACATGTATATAAACAGTAAGGTAGGAGTTGCATCTGACTAATTTCAAGGTGGCTCAGATAGTTATCACTGAGGGCTCACAGACTTGCCGGTATGACCAAAGAGTAATCTCCACAGTGTCAGGAATTGTGAACGTTTTTGGCAGTGGAACCATGAGTGAACATCGCAGGGCACTGTATAAAGTTTTTCATATACACAGATAGGCTGTTATTACTCACAGTGCAATCTATGTTTGATGTGTCTGGCTAGCCCACTCACAGGGCCTCATTTATGAGGCCTGTGGCATAGGACGGCGCAGAAAGTGTCTTGCTGCACTACCCTGGACCACCATATCTGCAAGATACGACACGTTTCAGTCCTCACCCCCTTCACTGGCACACAAATTGCTGCCTTATGGGGATGATTGTTTTTGTGTAGGAAGGGACACCTTCCTGCACAAAAACAATCATAAGAGGTGTTTTCCTCCTTCGATGTGTGCTGCAAAATGCAGCACACATAGAATACAGCGCACATGGAATGAGGAAAGAACAGGGCGAAATAAAGATATGTTTCCCTGTTGTGTCCTTCTTACGCCACCCCTGAGGTGGCATAGAAATCTGATCCATTCCCAGACATGCAAATCTAGGAATGCATCAGATTCCTTTGTGTTCCATGGGTGTTGCATGGGAACACCCCAAGCAACACCCATGGAACGACCCTTTCATGCAGTGTTATGTGTTAAAGGGATCCATATTTACAAGGTCAAGAAAAGCCACAAAAGGTGACTTTGAGTGGTCTTGTAAATATGAACTGGCACACTGAACCACTGGAGCATCAGAAACGATGATGCTCCGGTGGTGCAGTGTGCCACTAGGGCCTCCTAACTGAGCCCCATGGTGAATGAGTCAAAACACAGTGATGACAGTAAAAATGTGTGCCAGCAATAGGTTGCTCACAGAACATGTTATTGCTGTCTGTGCCACAGGTTCTACACAGTAACTCATTTTCTTCCAGTACTGAGGACCATGTGAACAGCACCCTAAGATTAGCAGGACAGTAGTCAACATACCACATTTGAAATTGCAGTTGAATTTCCCTCCCATGTGGTGTAATGCTCCATACTCCATGTTGTTTGTAGCAACACTGCCATCCCCTGTTATCTTCAAAGATCTGTAAATGTGTGTTAGACCAGAGGGATGTCCATAAAGCATTGGCATATGACATGCCAATACTCAATCCGGCTTCAGATAGTGCTGGCCCTTATAGTCTACAGGATAATATGGAAACAGGTTCACACATCAAACAGCATTGGCCATTGCTGTTCGAAGATCCCTGTGCAAATGAGATGTAGGACATGCATGCACCCACATATCAAATAACGGTGCTGAGTGCTGGTGTGCAGCAAAGTGACCTCAATTTTGGACACATATGTACAGGCAATGGGCTGCATAGTGAGACACATCCAGTTACTTGGGGAGTATGCAAGAAGTCATGGCACAGTCCAGCATGTACTGACATGAGTGGATATAGGAGTAGTTTCATGCATCTCTATGTAATGTGAGTGAGCTGTCCATCATCCATTCTCACATATGATACCTGGCACGTGTAGATTCCGTGTAGCAGCGTGTCCAGATATATGTCCTTGCCATAACAAGCACATATTGATGTGAGACAGTACATCTAACTTGCAATCCTTGCTCAGATAACTTTGGTACATGGCAATAGATTTAAGAGGAATGGGGTATAGAGAAGGGACATTGATTAGCAATGCAACATGATGGCTGTGGCCTACCATGGTCACAAAACAGCTGTTTATCATGACCATAGTGAATGATGACATGGTCATTCGGAGATGTCCCAAGATGGGCATTGCTATTGTGCAACAATAGCTAGCCTTGGTACCTTGACCATCACTAATATGGAGATGATGGATATTGAGCAGATGTATGTTAACTTTGCCCTTCAAGATGCTATTGTGATTTGTGATGGCCAACGTGTAATGTCTGCAAATGGTGTTTACAAGACATTCTTTATGTTCATTTGCCTACTAAACCCTTGTATGACATCTATTCTTTATGTTCAATCAGGAAACATGACCCCATCCTAGAAGCGAAAATTGGAACAGATAGCCGAAAGATATCACCATATATGCCAAGTGCGGAAGGCCTTGAGGTGGATGGGGAAAACATATGACTGGGAGAAAGCATTGGGGTCCTGGAATGCCTTTCCCTAAGGGGCCTCTACCATGGAACCTTCATCAAACATGGAAAGGCAAGACTCAGGCCACAGGCAGGAGGGGGCCTGCAAGGGCAGGTCCATCCACCTCCACTGCCACAACGACTTCCCCATCAACATCCCATTCTATACCAAATGCACTTTGGGCTGACCTTGAGAGGGATATTCATACTGAAGTGGCTGATTTAAAGTACTGGAGTTCCAGACTTGAGCAGAAGATTAACCAGATGCTCATCCTGTTCCATGATATAAAGGCAGCTGTCACCAATCCCTAAGGAGTGGGATGTGCCAAATGGACCTGTACATCTCTTCCCCTTATATATAGTTGTTTTTATTGTTCGGGTATTTAGATAGTTGGTTTAGATTAGTGTAGTGCAGGTTAGTTGTGATACATAGTAGTTTTTATTAGGGGTGGGTTCTTTTTTAGGGGCTTCTCTTTATTGGGTGTTTTTTGCGGGGTGGTGATGTTTTAGGTATGTGTTCTTATGAAAACATTTACCAAATTAAAAAAATAAATATATATTTGTTTAGGCCTAGATGTTTAGTTGGTTAATGTATAGCTGTAGTCACTGCTGTCCTTGTCTACAGATGTGTTTTAGTGTGGTGGGCAGTTGATGTTTATCATGTGGTGTTAAATGTATAGGATAAGTTTAGGTAAGTTAAGTTAGTTGTAGGTAAAACTTATTATAAGGTAGAGCAGGTTAGGTTTGGATAGGTAAGGTAGTTAGCTTAGGCAGTTTTAGAGAAATATTTATAGTTTCTTAAATCTTGTTGTTTCCTACATTATAGTCTCCATCATGATCAAGGGCCAGATGTACAAAGCGTTTTGCATGGTGCAAACAGCGAAATTAGCTGTTTGAGCCATGCAAAACGTGCATCGTGATGCTCATTCCCATTTCGCGAGTCGGTAACCTGGTTACTGACTCGCAAATGGGAATGCGACTCGCAAATAGGAAGGGGTATTCCCCTTCCTATTTGCGATTCGCATTGCGATGCAGAATTGCTTTGTGACCGCGAACGCGGTCGCAAAGCAATTCGCAGTTAGCACCCATTACAAATGGGTGCTAACCCATTCGCAAAAGGGAAGGGGTCCCCATGAATGGCTCTGAAAAAATTAAACAAAAAAGTTTTATTTTCTCGAGTGTATTGCAACTCGTTTTCTTTAAGGAAAACGGGCTGCAATATAAAAATAAAAAACTGCTTTATTAAAAAGCAGTCACAGACATGGTGGTCTGCTGTCTCCAGCAGGTCACCATCCCTGTGAGTTCAGCGAATCGCAAGGGGGTCGCAAATTGCGACCCACCTCATTATTATTAATGAGGTGGGTCTATGCGACCCCCTTGAGATTCGCAGATGGTGTCAAGGACACCATCCTGCATATGGGTTTGCGACTCGCATATTGCGAGTCGCTCAGACTCGCAATTTGCGAGTCGCAAACCCAAACTTATCTACATCTGGCCCTTACTGTCTAGAAGGTAGCATGTCTGCACAGGTCACGTTAGGCACATACCTTTGGCTTCTCAAGCAGTATTTGGAAACATGTGTGACTAGCTGTATTCCTTATGGGCAAGTACCTGTCAGGTTGACAATGGGGACACATCAGCTATCTACAAACATCTTTGAGCAATGTACGTGATCCTGATGTGAATGAATACACATCCCAAAACAATTATTCAAATGCAGTTGCTCTGTGTTGGTAAGTCATGGGACATGCATTGGTAGAATGGTTTGTAATTGCCCTCAGCCTAAATCTAGGATTTGTTGCTTACACACTTATGACTGCCCCTCACAGTCTTACACTTGCATCATTTGCTTGTTACATCAGTGTTGAATTATTGCTACTATCCTTGCTTAGCCTAGCCACTTGTGGCGTGAGTTATATTAGCTGTCCCAATTAATGCATGATACCTGTTGTATGACATGTGTGGGAGCCTCACAAACTATTTGTTAATCAACATACCTATCATATTCCTCAATTATATTCACTCAGTCTGTGTGGCTTTGTCTCTGCCTCCAATCCACACATATCCCATTAGTAAGTAGTCAGTGTATTTACTTCACAGAATGCAACATGTTCATATTGGTCCTGCTTCAGACACACATACAACACAAAGGTTGCAGTATGTGATTTTAGTTACATGTGTAAATTTATGTGCAATACTGATGTACATTCCATGAGACAACAACCCCAACAAATGAATGAAGCCATTGGATGTCCAGACAGAGTCCATGGTGGGTAACATGTCATGGGAATATGTAGGAGAGGAGTGTTTTAGTGAGGAGGAGGACTGGGGTGTGGTAGTTGTGGGAGGTCAGTGTGCATTACATATCTTTTCTTTAACCATAAGTGTGTCAGCATACTATTCTTTAGCCTGCAGACAGTTCATTTTAGTGCTGGGACTTGGTTGCCTCCCTTTTTTACATTGCCTAGTTACCACATTGCCCCCCACTGCAATCTATCCCTTGGTTGTTGTAGTTCATCATAATCTGCATTGTCCTATCCTGGGACTCCTGTCACCAACTCCTCAGGGATGACAGCTGCCACCATCTCCTCCAAGTCATCCAGCTTCTCCTGGGGTGCTGGACTTCCACTTCCGGTCTGCAATGCTGTCTTGCAGTTGCTGCCCAGTTTCTTCTTTGTTCTTCACATGCAATCATGCCAGCGCTTCTTACAGTCAATAACAGTCATCTTCACCCTTGCCACACTGTTGACTTTGTCCACTATGGACTTCCATATGGCCTCTTTCTTCCCTAATCACAATTTTGGAGGTGACGAAGACCTGGTGTTGATGCTTCGGCACCTCACTGATCAAGATGTTCTTTTCCTCCTCAATGAAACTGCACTTCTTCTTTCTCTTTCCCTTCTCCTGGGAGTTGGTCTGGATATCCTGGCTGGTACTGGAAATGCTGGGGTTGTCCTGGGGTCTCTGACTTCCTGGATTCTCCATATGTGCTTCTGCAGTGTCTCCTGGTACATTTTATTTTGAGATGCAGGGTTTTCCAAATGTTTTTTGATGCTTTTAGGCACAAAAGTGATGCTAGGATGGGTTGCATCAGATTGTGTGCCGCAAATCAAGCTAGCTTCACTTTTGCAGCAGTAGCGTCATTTTTTTGTGATGTGGCACAAAGGCTAGCATATTTTGTTATGCAGCCTAGAGCCTAATGCCATAGTGCACTGTTTTGTAAATGCGACACAAGCATGGCGTTAGGATCTTTCATAATGCGGCATTAAAAATGTTAATGCATCGTTGCATTGCAGCAGAGATGCATCATTTCTTGTACATGAGGCCCTTTATTTGGAGCCACCATAAGTATGCAGTAGATCCCTTGTGTTCCTAGCCACTCGTGTGTCAGGCACAATTTGCAAAGCTGAAGCAGGAACTGGCAGCTCTCTTCTTCACCCACCTGCTCGAGCATGGGGGGGAATCATGTGGTGGTGTGCTCCTGCACACCCGAGTCACAGGCATGGGGAGTAGGGGCAGCACATCACCATTCTCCTGCAGCTCTGACCCTTCACTGGAACTTGCCACTGTGGAGCATGAGGGTGCTTACTTCTTCATTGGGTCATGAGGAAATGTTTTTATTCTTAGCTAGGTAGCAGAGTAAATAATTTGATACAGCAGCATAATTCAGAGCCAGAATCCAAATAAGGAGCTGACCTAGAAAATTCTGAAAAAAACAGAAGGGGTGTATACATTACAAACATAAATGTTATATGTGCACTCTGGACCCTTGTTTATGATGGAATTTGTTTATCAAGCTAGTCTCTAAGCCTAAATAATACAACATTGTACTCCAGTGCAGCTTTCTCCTATAAAGTACCATACTGTGAAGCAATGTGGACTTAAACTACAAATGCCCAATCATGTTATAATGTCTTCTTGGGTCATCACCAATGCATGATGAGTGCCACCTGTGACAGGTTATCTGTCTATATTTGATAGGGTTATGTTAGACAGTAATTTGACTTGCTCAGCCCACACATGTGCATAAAGATGTACATACATGTTCACATGTAACCAACCCGGAGCCTGTTATGTCAACAATACAGCAGCAGATTTTATTTTGAAAAGCCGACTTATGTAACTGACCACCATGTGTGGTATATCCCCAGATTTTTGCAGTGAATATTTTGCTGGCTGTAGAACTCTGCACACATTAAACCTCCTAATCAGGAGTAAAGTGCCCTTGCTCCCCCTTCCAATATGATGAAATTGGTATAACCCTATTTGGCATATTTACCTTACCTATTGGTCCCTGCAAAGTATTCACAGGGCATGTAAGTTAAATACATATGTAGCATCTATTGTCCAACCCACTGTAGTGATAGTGCAAACTTGACCACACCCCTACCCTTTGTAGCATTGCTGCGCAGTTTTAAATTTGATATAGCCCTTTTTGACAGGCCTAAATCTTCCTTTTAAATACCAGTGCCACCCCTATGTAGGACTGCCCACAAGGCAGGATGCATGGTATATAAAAGTAGGAAATGTAACCTTTTACTTTTCAACATGTCCTTACAGTAAAAGGCCCCAAAAACTATTTTCTATGTAGCAGGTTTGGCTGTTCTACGAGAAAGTATTGGGATACAATATTACATTTAATAATGTTATCCCTGGGTAAGAAACACCTACAAATTTAATTCTTGGACCTTTTTAAAATATTTAATATAAGCACAATTCACTAGTGAAATAAGATTTGTAATAAATATTTTGAAAAAGGTACTTTTATAAAGTTACCTTCTACCTGCCTAAATTCTCTGATGACCCATTTGCATGAAGTCAAACTGTCACCCAGGAGCAATAATCCCCTCTGATGAGGTGTGAATGTGCTCCCAGAACCAAGACAAAGACCTTAGGTGTAGGGACCTGTTGTGTTCCTCTGGCAAGATGACAATCTGGGCTTTGCCCCAAGAACATGAAGGATTCACAGAGACCTGTCAACCTGCCTTGTCACAAGAAAATATTAAATGATACCTGGACAAGGCCTTTCTTCATTACCCCAGTCTGGCAGGCATCAATCCCAGTAGGAGAGGAGCTGCCCCCAGAACTGGCTTAGAGTGACCACAGAGGAGACGGGAAAGCTAACTTCCCTGGCCATGCCTCTGCAGTGGGCACAAAGGTTGTGCACATGGAAAGAAGGGTTTTACCATCTTGGATTTAGGTAGAAAAGGATTCTGTGGTATGTTTTTCCAGTAGAACACACAGAAAGTGCTACAAAAGTGTCTAGGGTTTCCCCAGGGAACTTTTACCCTATTGGTTAGGAACGTTCCAGAAGTCACTCCCACCCAGACGCTGTTGCCAGGAATACATGTTGCACCTACAGTACCTTCCTGGGAACACTTTCTAAGTCTGTGGAGGAAATAAAGAGGACTGGACCTGCTGCCTTGGACATAAGAAAAGCCTAGAAGACTGGGTATGCTCTCCATCTTATACCCAGGACAAAGAAGTGGACTCTAAAGGTTATAAGGCAGACTATCTGTTCAAGCTACAGGGGCACAACCAGATACCTTCTCTGTAACTGTTCAGCTAACCAGTTCCAACTTGCTCTGCCCTTAAAAATGTGTAACTCCATTTTAACTTATTGAATTGTGGTTCACCCTGACAAGGGTGGAGTTATTACTTGAGGTGAGTACTCACTCCTCTAAATAATAGTCCAGTTTCTTACTTAGGCATTGGTCATTAGCACTACCTATCCATGCTGACAGAGCTTGTCAACAGTGAGTGAAGCTCAGTTAATGGCAGTCACCCACAGCAGAGATCCAAAAACCACCTGGTCATAAAAGCAAACCTCTACGGAGTTAAATGGATCAGAACCCATTTTCTCACAAGAATTTGCTTGATCACACAACAATATCTATAATAATACAAGTATGGTTTGACCATTTAAGAGACTTAACCAGACCAAAATGAAGAATGGTGTGTTTAATCAGAACATGTCATTTTCCTAAAACTGATAAAGTTTTTCTAAAGCATTTTAGTGTATTGTTGTAAAGATCAAATTAAGATGCCAACTCTCTGGATCCATTGTATGATAATAAATTCATGACTTTCATGCTTAATATATCCATCATTAATTTGTCTAATACATTGATGTATTTCTTTAGAAAGTTTAAAACTTTCTGTCAGATTTTTAAACACATTTTTTTCTTTCTCCTTTTCTTTTTCTATGTTATGTTTCTGTAATCTGATATTATAGTTTAAGAATTGCTGTCAATTAAATTAAAAAAAAGAAAAATCTCTTTTGGTTGGTGTCGCTATCTGAAATGTAACTTAGGCCCATATTTATACTTTTTTAACGCTGCATTTGCGCCACTTTTTGATGCAGAAACCGCACAAACTTACAAAATACAATTGCATTTTGCAAGTTTGCGCCGCTTTTGTATCAAAAAATGCAGCTAAAAAAGTATAAATATGGGCCTTAGTCAACAGCGCCAATGTGCAGAAAAAGAATTTGATATAATTAATGACATTTTGCTGTCAAATCCACAATAGTACACAAAGATAATCTGATTTTACAAAAATGTCTCAATATAAAAACACTCTAAGGAATAATTTGAACAAATAAGTACACATTTGATGTTTTTGATTAACAGAGGAGGACAGCTGGGAAAACTTAAACTAGGGGAGAGTCAAGGACTCCTTCTGCTAACTTGACCTGCAGCCTACATGTTGAGCATGTCATTCATGGCTTAGCTGTAACGTATGGATCATTGCAATGTTTCAACTCTCCTTTCCATTCCGCAAGCTTGTAACTTTGACCTTATTCTTTTGTTTCCTCTCATTTAACCAACATTAACACAATAACATTGGTTCAGTGCTTCAAGCAAACAAAAAACACCATGCATTTTAAAAGCTGTAGGTCTGAATTGCAAATCTTATTCCACAAATTTTTCTCCTACATTGGAAGTAAATTTATGATTTTCCGGTAATTCTCAATCGTGCCCTTTGGTGATTTTGATTATGTACATCAGTAACCAATTCTCAATACTCAACAGACCATCAGGTAGAAAGCCAATTACACAAGCAAATCCTCCCTTTTTAACTTCACAAGAAAAGGTTTTTCTTGTGAAGAGTTCCCTTCTTCCACACTCCTATAGCATTTTTGAGGTATTTTCTACATATTTTCAACCTAGAATCACAGGTAATCCAACTATTTGTCAGAGCAACCTTTGGAGTGATAGACGGTGGAAACAGCTATCCTTCTTGACACATATTTTTCCCATCATTTCACCATAAACTTGAGACTTTTCTGCATTTACAAGTCTGTGTATTTCTAAGTTAAGTACCAATGGCATCTGTTGTAACTGTCTAGAGATAACCCACACTGTAAACATATTGTTATTTCTAAAAATATTGTGCTATATATTAATTAGGATTTTATTTCGCAAATGGTTTAAGCACAGTGACAATTATTCACTTAGAGTCATTAATAGACTACTATGGGCCTATAACCGTAGGTACAGTTACACTTTTGTGCAGGTTTACAATTTGCTATTCACAAATGTATTTTACTAGAGGTATCTTTACAACTGCAGAGTCTCAATACATAAAAATACAGGATTGCACACATTGTCACATACAGAAATTTACATATTTGTGGGGAAACTGGGCTAATTGTAGAAACCCCCCTCACCTTTTGCCCCCATTTGTATCGGATACTGGTGTTTTCTGACTCTGACTGTGCCCTGGGCACTGCTAACCAGTCTTAAGGACAGTGCTCTGTGTAAAATGGTAATATGTACATTTGGAATAATCATAGATGACTCCTACCTATAAGTCCCTAGTATATGGTAGGGCACGTAGGTTTAAGGACCCAGGTATAGTTAGTGCACCCATGGGTGCACTGCTGTGGTTTGCGGTATCATTGTAAAGTCAGGCCGTCCGTCCTTGCTGCTTTTGAGCTAAAATTAACCACAAATTTGGCTTTGCAATTAAAAGTACTTCCAAAGTCTCAGGCTACTTTATTTTTGCATATGTCACCCCTATGGTCTGCCCCAGGTGCCCTAGGATTGGGTGCAGTGTACATATAAGCAAACACTTCATAAAAGATGTTTTATAAGCTCTTGTGAGGAAAAAGCAGCCACGTTTGTTTGTCCCCATTTCCCCATTTTAGTCAATGGGACCCAAAGGCTAATATTGGGAGACTTTATTTTAAAACAATAAAGTCTTATTTTCAATAGAGATTAGCTAAATATAGCACATTTGGTACCAAAGTAAATGTTATAATACATCCAATAACTTGCCAATATTTAATTTAATATAACTAACCCAGGGAAAGAGTTTTAAAACTCTTTCTTAAAGTTGACATATGCAGCCCTGTAGTGCCCTTTCCTGATTGAAAAGGCTAGGCTGCATTGATGAAGTGTGAGGTGGCCTGGGCTGAAACAAGAAAAGAATCTGGTGGGCAGAGAAATGCTAAAGCAGAATTCTGAACAAGATGGGGGAAGAGTTGCCAAACTGGTCTTTATAGGAGGGAACTGGACCTCTCCCATTGCCTGCAGCCCCAGACAGCTAGAAGCCCCCTGATTAGATTAGAAGAGGGGCTGGAAAGGGGTGTGTTAGGTAAAACGTAGCCACACCAGTGGGTGGACTCAGCCAGATCTAAACTCTGGGGCCCATATTTATACCTTTTGACGCAAACCAGCATCAGAGTATATGTTTATATATCATGTACTACTGTTATTGCAAAATATGTTTTACAGTATATTACATTTTTTGCATTTTTCAATTTCCTACTATAAAAAAACATATATATGTTTTATTAACCATCACTCCTCCTCTCAGCTGGGTCTCTGGAGGTAAAGGAACGCATATGGGTGAGGAGTCCATATGTATCCAAGAACTCTCCCTTCACTAAACGGTGAGAAGGGCACTCCAGGGCCATAAATCAACCAAATCCAGATTGTCACAAAAGTGATTTATTGTGGTGCAAACATGCAAAACAAACCGAACGGGTTTAGGTGAAAAAACCCTGTGATTAAGGCATGTTTTTTCACTGAAACTCATTGGGTTTGTTTTGCATGTTTGCACCACAATAAATCACGTTTTTGACAATCTGGATTTGATGGATCTATGGCTGTGGACTATGCAATTGATCCTTAAGTGGAGGGACTGTTCTTAGATATTTAATTTGATATATGTAAATATATAAAGCATAAAAATGTAACAAAATCAAATACAAAACATTAAATAACTTATGAAAATAATTAAAATACATAAAATATACTTTAACTAAAATATAAAACCTAGATATAAAAATATAAATACAAAAAATAGACAATTAAAGAAATATTCAATTAATAATATTGCATAAAATTAAACAATATTTTAAACACATTCAAGTCTGGGAATCATAAACATACAATTCCCACTCCAATCTGTGCAACAGTAGAGAAAGCACTATAAATTGTAAGGGTATGATGTACTATTCTTTCTCCAATCTGTGCAACAATAGAGAATGTGTTGAAATTCAGAGGGGTAAAATTTACTATTCTCACTCCAGGCTGTGCAACAGGAAAGAGTTGTACTTTGGTGGGGTAAAATATACTATTCCCACTCCAGTCTGTGCAGTAGCAGGGACAGCTTTGGAATTTGGATGGGTAGAATTTACTATTACCACCCCAATGTGTGCAACAGTGGGGAAAGCATTGGAATTTGAACGGGTAATATGTACTATTTCTGTTCCAGTCTGTGCAACTGTAGGGAAAAAGATGGACTTCAAAGGATTAATATTTAATGTTCCCACTTCAGGCTGTGCAACAGTAGAAAAAGCGTTGGACTTTGCAGGGGTGAAATTTACTATTCCCACACCAGTCTATGTAAAAGTAGGGAAAACATTTGAATTAGAAGGGGTACAATTTGTTATTCCCACTCCAGTTTGCTATACAGTAAGTAAAGCGTTGGACTCTGGAAGGGTACAGTTATTATTTTCACTCCAATCTATGCAACAAAAAGGAAAATGTTAGACTTTGGAGGGGTTAAATGTACTAGTCTGTGCAACAGTAGGGAAAGTACTTCACTTCAAACACATAACATACTTCAATAAACCTACAAGCCCAGCAACTCAAACATAGTATATAATTTTAAAACTATAATTATTACACAATTTACATAATTAACAATCAATAAAAAGAATTAGTAATAAATATTTAATTAATTATTAATGCATTATTACTTAATTAATTACCCTCCCTAGACCCTTACAACCCCAACAACCTGTATCTAATATATAACTTAAAAAATATAATAAGTACAACATTTACATAATCAATAATCAATTAAGCAATTAATAACTCAATATTTAATTATTAATTCATTATTATCTAAATAACTACCCACCCTAAACCCCCACAAACTCATATCTCATACATAGCTAAACAAATATAGCTCCAGATTTTACATACTCATCAACGAAATATTGATTAATAATTTAATAATCATTAATTAATTACACATAATAAGCATCCCATCCTGTACCCCTACAAACCTCACAACCCTCTACAACACTCTAAATTATTATTACAACTATAATTAAAAATTATTACACCCTGCTCACTTGGTGGTAAATTGCACAAGCAAAGTATTATCATTTAGTGATAACTCTCAGTTTGTGAATGATTCTCACCTACTATTTGTGAATCGCAAACAAAAATGCAAAGTACGAATCTTTACTTAAGTAGTGATTCACAATTTCTTTGGATGGGTGTGCTAAAGTATTTATTTCTGCAATGTAAGACTTTAGTACATTAGGGATTTCACATATTATATTTGCAAACTATTTTGTGGATAATTTGAGACATGAACAACATTAGTACATCTGTCCCAAATTATGTACTAATTTTTTTTTTTTTTTAAAGGGCCATATTTACAATGCCCTGTGGCGCAGGGTGGTGTTGCAAGTCCCTTGCTGGGCATTCCTGAACCATTGGGAAAGGCCAGTAATGTCCTGTATCTACAAGATGTTGTTACAAATAAACACAGTAACCCAATATTCCCCAAAGAACTGGGTAATCTAAACTGGAAAGCACACAATGTTCATGGAGGAAGCATTTGCATACAAATATTTCAGTGATATTAAATACTATTAAAGATGTAATGAACTAAAGATCAAATTCCATAAATGAATAAAGCTTGTAATTTGTTTCTGGAAAAATTAAGAATTTTCATATATTCACTAATAATATATGCATCAATATAGCAAAGCAACAAAGTGTTTTCATACAAATGCACTGGTGAACGAGAGCACAAACCCTCCCGACTCTCCAACCACAAAAGGTTTGAGTTTTATGCGCAGTCTTTCAAACCATCAGAAATCACTCCTAAAGGACTCCAGCAAACCACGCGAAGATTTGAGTCATGGAGAGTATAAGATCGATGTTTCGGTCTCCCAAGGCTCAAACCGTCCATGAGACCATCCTCCGGACAATGTGTCAAAGTGAATTAACTCACAATAATTGTTGCTCTAAAACACAATAAATAACCCACATTAATAAAACACTAAACAACACTAAAAGGCAGCAGAAAACGCCCACACAACATCCATGGAAACCCCTCCCTGGCGCAAAGAAAGGCAGTGTAGCAACTTGCGCTGGGTTGCTTTACTCCATATCTACAAGGCCATGTAAAGTCATGTAAAGTAGCTTTGTGTGGCCGTGTAGATATAGGTCAGCAGCCTGCGCCATTGCTGCGTCAAAAAAATGATGCATCAACAGCGCAAGCTCCTTGTAAATATGGGCCGAAGGTTTTAAAACACATGGTGAGGGCTGCCTGATATTAATCCTCTACAATGAGATATCATCCAACTTGTCAGCCATCGCTTAGAAATTTCTTTTTCTACACCATCAAAACCCTCGGTAGAAGATGAGTCGGATTCGGACAGAAACAGGAGCTTCATTCCGCGCTTACTAATTACTAATATAAGGCCAAAAGTTTGACGCACTGAACTTCATGGCCATCATCCGACGCCCAATATTAACTGGAGAAAAAAAATCCCATTATATATTAAAGCTCCATATAGAGCGGCACTTTCCATTTCAGATATATTGATTGACTGAGCTTTTAATATTTCCTACCACACTTTATCAACTTGCTTTATGGAGATTCTCCCACACATCATCTCCGTGGAAACCACTGGGTCTCTCGGGCGTCATTTATCGCTGTTTCCCAGAGGCCGTTGTCAATTGGTGTAATGTAGATCACAAAAGACACAGGCATTCCTTTGATAAATGGCGTCTGTCAGACTCATCCTTCATTTTAAATCAATGCTACATATTTTTCCCTATATAACGTTTTTAACAGATAAAATTATGTTTTAGAAGAAAAGTAAGCTAGTCCTGCGTGAAAAGAAGTCAGATACCACTCACCAAAAAGGCGAAAGTGACCAGCACACAGGCACTCTGGCAGATCGTAATTGTATTTTTCCTTTTACATCAAACTACAGAAGCGGCTCAGGCTGAACTTCAAAAGTGACAATTGAAACAGTAAAGAAAAGGGTAAGAAGCGCTAAACAGAATCTCGTTTGCACCCTTCACCAATTGAGAGAATGAAAGGTGGAGTCAATTTAAAACATGCATTTTAAGAATAGATGAGGCGCTAATTAGTCTGAACATGTCAAATCTTTCGCTCAGTTGAATTAACTCTAATGAAATTTGAAACATGATTGAGGTTCCTTGAGTTATGAACGAAGTTATAATTAGATGGAATTGAATGTGGCTGACACATATGGCCATCATTGGGCATTTTACTTTTTTTGCAGGTTTTAGTATCTGACAGCAGAAATTGGCCTTTGTAAGCCAGTGCTTTCTGTGAATACGTTTATCTATGTTTAGGTGACGTGTCTGTCGAGGTTAAGAATGGTATTTCTGTTATTATCAGTACAAGCCGTTTGTGAACAGGCACTTGAGCCCACCTTATCTTAGCGGCTGGAGCATGACTCAAATTACATTCAAAGGGGCATAATTATATTCTGTCTGCGCCGAATGTGCGTAAAAAGTTTTGACGCACATTCAGTGCAAACCTTGCCCCGTATTTAAACTTTGACGCCCGAGCCCGCAGATGACAAAATTCCACAGTGTGCGTCATTTTTTGGATGCGGCAATCCGCCTTGCGTTATAATATGCAAGGTAGGCGTTCCTGTCCAAAAAATGTCTTAAACGGCCGTGCGTGGTATTTATGCATTCGGGCAAAAATGACGCACGGCCGGGAGGCAGAGCCGGAAAATGACGCACAGCCCGATTTGCGTCAAAATTTAACGCCTGGGTCAGGGCAGGCGTTAAAATGGGGCAAACACACCTGTATTTAATCAGAACACACAGAAGCAACAGCAGAGCAGCAGAGCAGCAAAAGGGCGACATGGAGGTGATTCTTATCCAGCGTGCACTCAGATGCAGAGCCCAGCAGCTACAACAGCAGCTACCACAACACCAGCAGAGACCCCAAAGGCAGCGCAGAAGGCAGTAGAGGATATTCCGCCCCAGAACAACCCTTCATGGCCTCAGGGAACACGACATCATCCAGAGGTACTGGTTGAACTGGCAGGCCATTCAGCAGCTGCTGCGCAACATTGAGCCGCAGTTGGCACCCACCTTGCTGACACCCCGCACCATCCCAACAGAAACCAAGCTGCTTGCCGTACTTCACATGCTGGCAAGTGGCTCTTTACAAACAACTGGTACCCTGGTTGCCGGAATATCACAGTCATCATTCTCTGCCTTTTTGCCCAAAGTACTGAATGCCATCATTGGACTTACACCCACCACATCTGCTTCCCTAACACACTGCAGAAGCAGCAGGAAACAAAACAGGGATTCTACCTCATTAGTGGCTTCCCACACGTCCTTGGTGCAATCGACTACACACATGTACGCCTTGTGTCACCTGCTGCAACTGAACACCTCTAAGGCAAACAGGAAGCACACACATTCCATCAATTTGCAGGCCATTGTCGATCACCAAGGATTGATCATCAACATTGTGGCAAAATATCCTGGGAGTGTCCATGACTCATTCATCCGACACTCTACCATCAATCAGCACTTCCAGGATGGACGGTATGGCAATGGACTTCTTGTTGGTAAGTACAGAAACCTACTTATATACACAATGCACAGAAACCCTCCAGGACACACAACACCTTGTCCACAACAGCAACATGTCGACAGGAACACACTGAGGTCGTTACACCGCTAGGCATGTTTCTTAGATCACCATTGAACCTGTCACACATCTGAAATTAGTGTACAGTCTAATGTTAAGACGTCAAAGATCACAAAGTTTGGAGTGGGTTGCCTAACTGTCCCCTTGCAAATTGTAAGTGTTTCAATGACGTTTACATTAATCCATTGCATAAGTCTAAAAGTATGAGATGTCCAGGGTACATTGATATGAACGTGTTAACAACACTGTCAAATTTAACCTGTGTATGGAACTATCATCTACCCCCCAGTGAAGACACAGGGACACCTGTATCACAAGTCACAATGCTAGGGAGGGCACACTGTACTGCAAATCCCAAAACATACTACTGACAACTGATTAGCAGCCAAACATTCGTTCAGCCAAGGAAACAACACAATGCAGATGGTACATCCTACAAACCTAGGATGCGACATAATAACACAAAAGAGTCACAGACAACACAAGACAACTACTGCCATGAAAGGTCATTTCAATAGGGCTAGCTACATCAACATGATCCCCTTAATTTTCTCTTGCAGCTGATCAGGGGTATGGCATCCAGCCATGGATAATGACACCTATTGGCAACCCGAGTACTGCAGCAGAACGTGCCTACAATGACACACATAGGAGGACACGCACCATAGTCGAGAGCACCTTCGGCATCCTCAAGTCAAGGTTCCGGTGCCTCGACATCACTGGTGGTAGCCCCCTATAATTCCCAGAGATGGTCTGTAAGATCATCCTAACATGTGCTATTCTGCACAACATTTGCATAAAAAGGAACATTCCCCTCCTGGAACCTGAGCCACACATGCCTGAAGAGGAGGAAGAGGAGGATGGTGGCCTGCAACATGAGGGGGAACAACGGCCGCTGATTTACGCAGGTGGCAACATATTGTGAACAATTTCTTTTAAATATAATCACCATCGCCACTTTATGAACTAATTTAAATAAACACCTATAATAATCACCATATCATCGTTTGGCTATTCATTTTTGCACACCTTCATCTCTAACTATCAGAATAAGAGTGTTGCCTCATGGAGCATTGCTGATATACCGATTAGGACACTGAAAATCCCAGAGCTAATGTGATGTGTATCATACAATGGTCACATACACACACACTGTAAATGACATATATCCTGTACATTTCATCTTTGAAGGGAAATAGCAGAGGACCACACCTATTTCACACATACATGTTGAAATCATGGTCCAACGCAGCATATGGCACACAACTAAGAAACCATCACTCAATAAGGGGAAACAAGCCTCATACATGAGGCAGTGGATGTGCTTTTGCACCAGTAACAGGAATGTCTGACCAGACCCTTGACAGCAGTAAGTCCAACTGCATCCAATATTTGCAAGGACTATCTGTGACCAGAGTTCCATAGAAGCAGTACATAGACAGCACAAGTGCCACACATATGAGCAGCATTGCGCACATGACATTCCTTGTACATGTCAGTCCATTTCCTAACTCCTGACACACCCATGCACCTGGTCACAACCCACCTGTCTGAAGAGGTCCCTGGAATAGTAAGATGTGTACCCTGATATTCCCTCCTCTACACACACAGTTGTCAATAGCAATCCAGTGTGCTACACCCTTTCCTATGGGATGCCATTGTCATAGAACATCTGACTGCATGGATGTCAGGTCAATTAATACACTGGCTTCTAGTTTCCAAGCACTGTTAGCACCTGTAGATTGCTTCCCGTTTGAAAATGTCTGTTGGCCATTAGAATGCAAATCTCACCTACAGGACTTGTGAGAAACAGATGCAGCCCACACCTGTGTTCACCTCCATGCACTCCACCCATTTCAACAAGCACTGTCCCTGCTGATGCCTGGAACAGCATAGGAGTTGGCATTTTGTCAAATACACCGTTAAGCATTGATACTAATTAAGCTGTATAGCACAGCCCTTGGGTTCATTTGTCACCTTCCAAAACACAGGACATACACAGTTTGACATGTCAACTGTCTAGTTCGTCCTCCAAACAGTCTTAGTCAGACCACTGATTATGAAACTTGTCAAATTGGTGGATCCTGATTCACCCTGCATTCTGTCAGCCTGACTGGCATCTGTCTGTGCGTCACACTAAAGTATCCCTGTGCCTACATTTGTACCACACTTGCGTTAGCAAACCTCTCATTCATCAGAGGGTATTTGGGCATGTGCTTCTTCAATGCATACCCAAATACATTGTATAGCATCATTTGCCTTTTAACTGTACCATATGAGTTAAATCCTCTGTGAAAACCAAAATTCATGGCCCATCCCTTGTCTGGGTCTCATTTATGCATGAATGACAAAGTGTGACAATGTCCCCGGGCCGTATGCAGGGATTGGGTACGGAACCTTCAGCAGAACCAGCAACCTCTGATAATGTCCATGAAAAATCCACACATGTCAGAACCCTGACAGTTCACACACAGAATTACATTGCTCACAACATATTGATGGGCCGTGTGTGGTGAATAGCTGCGAGAATAATCAGCACAGAGGCTATGATGTTATCAGATGCAGTGGGAATTACAGAGGCTAACCTGTGTACAAATGTTGTAATGACACCTGCCGGAACATGACACCTGAGACATTATCTCACTCAGCACACCAAGTTTGCCCTGTTGACTGTCTCATTACATGTCTATAGTGACAGGCTGGGAACATCCACATGTAGGTTCTTATGTCCACATCCACTTTACTCACATTGATCAACAAAGTATACTCAGTAGATGCAGGAACAGCTGCCACTGACTCATGATGAGTCCTGGACCTAACTATGACAAATTACACCCCAAAAAATATACAGGATCAACATTGGACCACACACATGAACAAGACAACTATGTGCAATTGATCACTGGAAAAATGTGGACACGTGCTGCCTCATCTGCTGGTCCACCACAGCCACTTGAGAGTTGTGGCTCAGTTATATGACCTCAACTGTGGTCTCATCATACATTTGTGGTTCACCTTTGTCTGTCTGGGCAAACAACATGGTACCCACTTCCTCAATGCATGTGTATGACTCACTGTGGGATTCACCAACTAGTGCCTAGGAATCTGTTACCAAAACTCTAGGACATAGGATGTTGAATATGTGGACCATTGACATGAACAAGCGTCTGCCCTCTATCTGTTGCATGCTTTGTTATACGTGGTGTCTACGTTACCCTAAATCTTGGAAGCGCACATAACGGATGTTGCTACATGTATGACTAACACATGTCCTCTCTCATTTCCACAATGATTTGCATCTAAGGTTTGGGCACATGGACTTCACATTCATACAAGCATATGTGCAATAATGCATCATGTGATACACACACACTTGGTCAACAAATATATTAGTTGCCACAGCACACACATTAAGCCAAAGGCATTTAGGTATTGTACATATGTGCGTCACATTGCTATCCCCTCCTGATGCCAAACATGCCCAATTTGTGCAATACATGTATGTAGGCCACACATATGGCCATCTAGTGCATCAGCCAACCATCAAAATACTGTGAAGGAAGTAGCGAATCATGGTCCGCTGCTGTACGATGTCACACATTTGAACATACACCATCAACACCATAGTGGGTGCCATTAGCCTATCTCTGATGTGTCCCAAATGTAACATAACATAAAAACAGAAAAAAGCCCCCAAACCAGTTTAAGCACTGAAATGTTTCCGTTGCTAGCGTTATGCGTCATTTTTTGTACACCAATACAGAATTTGCGTCATTTTTTTTGACGCACAGGAGTGAAAATTAGGCCGTATACAGATAATTGTACAGGCTATTTACTATTATTTGGATGCAGGCTAATTTTTCCTCCTGTGCGTCAAAAAAAATGACGCACAAACTGTATGCGTGAAAAAAATATGACACATAATGCGAAAAATGGAGGACATTTTATTCAGGAAGTGATGTAATAGGATATCCTGTTTACAGATCAGGTACAGTGGGAGTACTTTCACTTTCACTTTGCAGTCTGTGATTCTTCTAGACTGTGTGGCTGTGTTGAGAGTGGTGTCCATTGATTTTATGCTTTTGTGTCCTGTGTGTGTCTCTATTGCCAATTTGTGAAATAAATATTGTTGATGTATACTGTCAACACTGTTTTGTGTACATTTGTCAATTTTTCTAGTGTTTCTGTTGTCTGTGGGAGTCTGTTGTGGGTAGTGGTTGTTTGGGGATAGTTGGGCTCTTTTAGTGGTTAATTTTACTTTTCTTCTGTATTGTACCCCTACTTTCCCCCTTTTCCCCTTTCTATTTCTTTAACCCCTATTCCCTTTCACATTTCTACAATGTCTGGTAGGCCACGTCTTGGCAGGATGGGTGAAGAGGAGTTGGAGGGCTTCATATTGCTTGTGTGCCATTTCTTGCCACTGATGATCGAGGCAGGGTGATACAGGGGTATCACACTGAGGTGCGCAGAATCAGGTGGGGAAAGGTGCTGCATCACCTGCCACCTGCCAGAGGAGTGACCACCAGCTGAAGCACCAGTGGGCTGACCTCATCACCAGGGACCAGGATCTCTTGGACCACCTGGGAATCGTGATTGGTGGCACTGTTGGTGAGTACTAATCATGTAAATGTGCACGATTAAATGCTCTGTAGTGACATCAGATGATTTGTATAATATCTGCCAGCTAAGTTGCTGACTGTGTGTAATGCTGGGGAAACATACTGGGTAATTGATGCACCATGGGAAGGATCACAATTGCTAGCTGTCAGGTAGCACGTGCTCAGCAAACTTACCGGATACTTTTCCGTTAAGTAAATTGGTGCGGCTTTGTGTCAGACAACCAAACAAAATAGGAGCCAGTAATGTCTATATAGGCCACATTTGCCAGAGAACTAACATATTGGCTAACTTTGTTGACACAATAGCTAGACTGACTTTAGAATCACTACATGGTGCAGAAAATGAGTGCTGGCTTCACGTCAATTTATGATAGCAAAGAGGCCCAGACATATGTCTCATGTGAGTCTGGTGAGTGTGGAAGGAAAGAGTTCATGGAAGTTCTATGAATGTCTGAAAAATACCGAAACAAAAGGTTTCGTTTTTTTTTTCTAAGTGCAGCTCGTTTGGCTTTAAGGAAAACGGGCTGCAGATAGAAAAAAAAAACTTTATTAAAAAGCAGTCACGGACATGGTGGTCTGCTGTCTCCAGCAGGCCACCATCCCCGTGAGTGCCCATACTCGCAATGGGGTCGCAAACTGCGACCCACCTCATTAATATTAATGAGGTGGGTCTTTGCGACCCCATTGCGAGTTGCAGAAGGTGTCTGAGACACCTTTCAGCATACCAAATTGCGACTTGCAATTTGCGAGTCGCACGGACTCGCAAATTGAAAGTCGCAGTTTCCTACCTACCTACATCACTGCACTGATTACGAGCGTTACCATGCGCTGCATAAACTACGCAATCTAGGATTTCCCACTTCCTCCAATTAGGATGTATTTAATTACAGGAGCAATTGAATCCTCGCCGTTTTGACGACATATTTTACCCCCATACGGCAACCTTTCTAACCTGGATTTTTCTCATAGACACAGGATAACACGGCGTGCTATCCCAATAGGAATAGTTTATATGGCCAGCATCTTTCCTCTACCATTGTTTCTGAGCCTTGAAAAAGTCCAATAGGACGAAACACGTGTTGGCTGTTTTCTGTTATTTCATTTATGGACTTATTCATTTCTTGAACCATTATATCAGGCCTTGCTTGCGAAACAATAAATTTTCTCCAACAACTGGACTTTTATGGACATTTTATTGACTTTGGAGTGCCCTGGTTGTGCTTCTTTCCTTTGCATCTTGTATCTACAGCACATGCCATAGATGGTCCTTGTTTCTTTGGTCCACCTGTGGTCTTGTGTACCTAGATAACCCGTGGTGGTTGGGTTTTTCAACCAGGATTGCACCATTCGCTATTTGCTTTTTGCTACTTTAAGACTGTCAAGTGTGTTGTTTCGGATGTGCAACGCTAGCATCAACCACCATCTCTTCTAGGTGTTGGTTTTGGCCAAATAGTGAATTGCCACCTTCTTGTCCTACTCAACCCCCCTTCTACATCCATTCTCATGGTGAGACCTTTCACTGGCTGTGGGTGTTCTGATGGCACTGGCAGCACACTTGACAATCTGGACCTGCCCCGGTCTCTGATCTTTCACATCCACTTAAATGTAGGTGACATGTAGCATATCCTATGCATAGCAATGTTATGGCACGATATGGATGTTGGCATTGGTAATGTGTACAGCTGATGTCGGGAATGTGTGGTACATTGGATTGCCCTGATAATCGTACCAGTGTCCTATTTCCTCCTCTGACTGTTCAGGTGTATTTCAGTGACCAGTTACATGTGTCCTCCCCCTCAATGCTGTTGTCTGAGCAGTATGACATTTGGGATGTTGCATTGTGACCCAGGCACAGGATGGACCCTGACATATGCAGCATGGGTATGTCCTTAGTGCTGTGTAGCTCCTATTGTTGTTGACATTGGCGGATGTTTGCGACAACTATGGGCATTGACATTTGACAGTACTGGGGCCTTTGTCTTTTTTCAGAGGATTTTTGAAGTTGTCTTCCTCAACCCTCTAATTTAGGTGCGTATGATCCATGGGGAGGTTACTGCCATTGGCTACTTGAGCTGCACACAGAGCGGAGGCGGTAGTGGCAACTATTGTCGCAGTTACATTCCAGTCGTCGGTATGGCTAGAGGTTGTAAGCAGGGCCCTAGTTAATGTAGGGGGTATGGTGGCTGATGTGTGCCGGGATGTCAGTTTGACGGTCTGCCCTTCCCTCCTGGCGTGGCTTTCCCTTTGCTCCATCGCTGGCATGGCAGCATGCCCCCATGGGACTGTTGTTGGTGTAGTGTAATGGTGTGCCCCAGCTTCTGTCTGTGCAGGCCTTACCCCCCATGCCGTGCCCCTTTACCCATGCCACTCCATGTATATGATGACTTACATGCAATATGTAGTAGGTATTCCCCCCGCTGGCAGTTAACATTAGTGCATTTGAATTCCCCATGTGACTTACCCTGCATGTGCGTTGTCTCCTGGTAGTCTGCGCTGTACTGTCCTTGAATCCCTGTGACAATCTCCTCATGGATGACGGCTGCGACCATCTCCTCCATGTGGTCCAGGGCCTCCTTGTGTGCTGGACTCCCACCTCCAATCTGCATTGCTGCCTTCCAGTTCCTGGCCATCTTTTCCTTGGTCCTGTGCTTGCAGTCATGCCAGAGTTTCTTGCACTCAATGACTGTTCTACGTACTTCTGCCACACTGTTGATCTTGTCAACAATTTGTTGCCATATAGCCTCTCTCCTACTAATTGTCAATTTAGAGGTGACAAACAGTTGGTACTGGTGTTCCGTCACCTCTTTAACCAGAATTTCCTGCTCCTCTGCACTGAAGCAACACTTTCTTTTCTTCTTAAAAGTGTCCTGGTTCTTGTGTGGGTCCTCTTGGCTGGTTCCTGGTCTGTTGTCATCTTTCTGGGGTCTGTAGTGGCATCTGGGTTCCATTTTGGCTCTCCTCTGCTGAAATGGCAGCGTTTGCGTTTTTTTTTTATGCTATTGCGTAAAAAAATGGCGCACATCCGGTTTGCGGGGTCGTAAATCGACCCACAGTCATTTCCGCCGCGTTAACGCTGTTTTGCTTTACGACTTGCCGCTGCGGTGTGCGTCAAAAGAAATGACTCCCACCTGTGGTTTGCGCCGCCGTGCGTCAAAGTATAAATTTGACGCCCGCAAGGCACACCAAAATGGCGTTAGCCTGTGGTATTATTTTTGACGCAAAACTGCGCCGGCGCAGTTTTGCATGAAAAAGTATAAATATGGCCCAAAGTTTTTTTTTTAAATCACCTTCCATTCTGTGAGTAATACGTGACAGGGCAAGGGAGATTTACAATAATACATTTCTGCTTGTTTGTTAACTCTTTCTTACTCTGAAGGGTTCCCCTTACCGAAAAGAAGACACAGGACAATAACGAGGCAAGACTACAAATACCGAGGCAACTTCAGGATTTAAGAAAGAAGGTGCTTTGAAGAAGTATCCAGGGAATGAAAGTGAAGAAACTGGACGCCAGGAGATGAACGTCAGTTCCTTTATTTACACATAGGCAGTGCCTCTAAGGACCTGATTTATACTTTTTGGTGCAAAACTGAACTAACGCAGTTTTGGACAAAAAAGTTTAGCACCGGTTTGCACCATTTCTGTGCACCAGCCGGACACCATATTTATGGAATGCTGCAAGCGGTGCAAAGGGTAGGCTAGCGTAAAAAAAAAATTACGTTAGTCGGGTGGGGCTGTCAGTATGGAAGAAGGGGGTTTTGCACCAAAAAATGACGTTAGGCAGGTTGGAGTAACGAAAAATTACTCTAACCTGCCTAGAGTCATTTTATGACGCAAAACCATCCATACCACATGACTCCTGTCCTAGAAAAGACAGGAGTCATGCCCACCACCCCAATGGCCAGCACAGGGGACCAGGGTCCCAGGGGCATGGCCATTGCACCCAGTGCCATGTAGTGGGGACCAATTCCAGGGCCCCCAATGGCACTTTAAAAAATAAAATAAAATACTTACCTGTACCTGCCTGGGATGGGGTCCCCCATCCTCTGCTTTCCCTCTGGTGTGAATGGGGGTGTACCTGGGGCGTGGGAAGTGCACCTGCTTGTTTATTCCATGGTCTTCCACCATGGAAATAGGCCCACAGGTCCCCTAACGTCTGCCCTGACCCAAAGCTTGACCCTGAACCTGCAAAGCTTGTTTTGCACTATTTTTTCCCTCTTCTTCCTCCCGTGTGTGATTTCAGCACAGGGGAGACAAATATGGTGCTAAGGCCATAGAGTCATTTTTTGCACGGGAATGCCAACTCTGCATCTCATTGACGCAAAGTAGGTTTCCACATCCAAATAAATGACTTTAACTCCATAAATTTCACGCTAGATGGGTCTAGCGCCAAAGTATAAATATGGAGTTCGTTTTGCACTGAATTTGCGTTGAAAACAATGATGCAAACTCAGTGCAAAACAAGTATAAATATGCCCCTAATTTTGAAAAGCGTACCTAATTCAGAGTACATCATTTCTCTACTAAAGTTTCTTTAAAAAAACTTGGAAAGAGCAGAGTGGTCACAAAATACATCAAAGTAATCAGATTTGGGCTCTAGAACGCACAGATGAAATTAAAATAAATTAATAGAAACTGAATATTAATGCAGACTATATATAAAATCCTCTCTATAACTAAAACCTGGACTCTTCTGATCCTTTGAATTACTGTACAATTATGTTTTCTCAGGAAAAATCTTTCTCCTCCAAAGCATTTCAGCCATAGTTTTTTTCAGGATTGCTAGACCTGGAATCCTTGGCGTGGTTTCCCTTGTCTTTTGCCTTTGCTTCCTGTGTTTTTGACTGAGTGCTAGACTTTGTTTTTGCTGGCTTTGGTACTCTGGGTGCTTTACCATGGCTGACCAGTGCTAAATTGCAAGTGCTCTCTGTGCAAATTGTAACTCTAATTGGCTTTTCCATGATTGCCTATTTGATTTACTAGTAAGTCTTAGTAGAGTGCACAAGAGGTGCCCAGGGCCTGTAAATCAAATGCTACTAGTGGGCCTGCAGCGCTGATTGTGCCACTCACATGAGTAGCCCTGTATACATGGCGCCAACCTGCCACTGCAGAGTATGAGTCTGCAGGTTTGAACTGCCAGTTTGACCTGGCAAATGTAGCCACTTGCCAGACCCAAACAATCCCTTTCACTACATGTAAGGCAACCCTAAGTTAGGCCCTAAGTAGCCCTATGGGCAGGGTGCAGTGTATTTAAAAGGTAGGAAATGTACTGGTGTGTTTTACATGTCCTGATAGTGAAATACTGCCAAATACAGATTTCAATATTGCAAGGCATATTTCTCCCATAGATTAACATGGGGTATATTCCGGTCTAATTATATCATTCACCAAAGCCTCAAAAAATATCTTTTAGTGCCATTTCCCATTGGGAGCAGATAGCGAAATGGATATTGCATCTTTTGGTAAAGTTGTTTTTTAGATCTTCAGTTTGAAAATACCACTTTTAGAAAGTGGGCATTTTCTTGCTTAACTATACTGTGTCTCTGCCTGCCTGTGGAATCCACATCTGGGTCAGACTGACAGTTGGGCTGTTTGTGAATTCCCTCTAGACAGTAACACAAAGGGAGCTGAGGAGTGTCCTGCATATTCTGATGCATATCCTGATGAGTCTCCTGGGCTAGAGTGTGGCGGGAGGAGGTGACACTTACACCCGAAAGGGCTGAGGAGCCTATGCTCACAAAAGGCAGCCTCCAACCCCTGGTGTGTGTTTCTGGGACATGCCTGGCCAAGGAAGGAGGTTGTCAACAACAGAGACTTTCCTTTGAAGTTTGCCTACTTCAAAGGCAGAAATGAATATACATATTGGACCCAAGATCCCAGACTTCTGGATCAAGAGGAACCTCTGCAAAGGAGAAGAGCTGAACTGCTGGAGAAGGAGTACTGCCTGTGAGTGTGCTTTGCTGGATTGGCCTGTAGTTGCTGCTTCCACCTGAGAGAGGACAAAGACTGGACTTTGCTGTGTTTTCCTGCTTGTGGAGTGTCTCCAAGGGCTTGGACTGAGCTTGTCCCCTGTTTTGAAGTTTCAGGGCCATCAAAAACTTTCTCTGCCAGCACCTGGACTCTCTTGCTTAAACTCCTACTCTGCCAAGTGGCGCCGAATCCAGTCCTTGGGCCCTTAAAAAGAAAAGCTGTTGAAACCCGGCTGAAATTCCGGCACCTGGAGGTGAGCAGGAAACAAATTGACTCAGCACCTTCATCGCAGCGGAAAAATCAACACGACACCCACTTGAGGCTGATGAAATCGACGCAACACCTGCATCGTGGCTGGCAAAATGATGCACCACCCGCTTGTGGCTGCAGAAATCGATGCATCCCCCACTCAGTGTGGCTTCTTCACCATCATGGGCCAGGATTTCACACGCTTCATCGCTGGGTGTCAAAACCACAGTGAACCTGCACAAACTTGAGGCTGCTCTCTTGAAATTGACGCATCGCTCTTCTGCGGGAGAGAAAAACAATGCATCGCCTACTCGACCAGAGAAGAATCGACGAACGGCCTCACTTGTGAGTCAGAAAGCTATGCATCACTTACTTTTCCGATGCACACTTGCCCGTGCGGCTTCATTTTTTATGCATCCCAGATACTTTGTATTAAAATAACACATCCATTGATTTCTAACGATTAAGACTATTTTTAATTTAAAATCTCATATCTTTGCATGTGTATGTTGGATATTTGTCATTTTGATCTTGTTTGATTTAGATCAACATTGGCTATCTTTCTAAACTGGTTTGGAATCATGTTGTGGTGTTTTCACTATGTTACTGTGTGTGTTGGTGTAAATACTTTACACATTGTCTTTGAGATTAGCCTGACTGCGTGTGCCAAGCTACCATGGGGGTGACCAGGGGTTATCCTAGTTGTGAAGCTCCATTACCATGACTAGAGTGAGGGTCCTTTCTTGGACAGAGTTAGAGCTGACTGCCAACCAAACACCCCATTTCTAACAAAGATATTCAAGAATATTAAAGAATGTTGAATAATATGCAAACAAAATGTAAAAAAGCATTCAGAGACTCATTCATACACTAATTCATTCACTCATACATGCACTCAGAGATTCATGCGCCCACTCACACACCCACTCAGACACTCATGTACTCACTCAGACTAACTCATAGACTCACACACCCACTTTCAGACCCACTCAGACACTCACGCACCCACTGCCAGATCCACTGACATAGACAGCCCTGTGTCCAACCCCTGCTGCGTACGTCCAAAGGCCATGAGCGGCATGGGTTTGGGTGATTATAAGGGCTTGGCTGCAGGGCCTGGTCACAGGCTAAGCCCTGCAGCCGACCCCTGCAGAACACAGCAGAAGGCCTTGTCTGGCAGCCGATGGATTAATGTATAGTAATTAAATTTACTTTACGTTAAAAAAACATAGAAATGCACTGAAAAAAACAAAGGTTACAGGGACATTGTTGTTAGGTTCTGAATTTACCCATACAGTACCTAGGGGCATATTTATACTCCGTTTGCGCCGAATTTGCGTCGTTTTTTTCGACGCAAATTCGACGCAAAACTAACTCCATATTTATACTTTGGCGTTAGACGCGTCTAGCGCCAAACTTCATGGAGTTAGCGTAATTTTTTTGCGTGAACACCTTCCTTGCGTTAATGATATGCAAGGTAGGCGTTCCCGTCTTAAAAAATGACTGCGATGCATATGCGTCGTATTTATACTCCCGGGCAAAAATGACGCCCGGGAGTGGGCGGGGCTAAAAAACCCGCATTCGCGCCGGATTTTAGCGCCTGGGTCAGGGCAGGCGTTAAGGGACCTGTGGGCTCAGAATGAGCCCAGAGGTGCCCTCCCCTGCCCCCAGGGACACCCCCTGCCACCCTTGCCCACCCCAGGAGGACACCCAAGGATGGAGGGACCCACCCCAGGGACATTAAGGTAAGTCCAGGTAAGTATTTTTTTAAAAAAAAATTGTGGCATAGGGGGGCTTGATTTGTGCCCCCCTACATGCCACTATGCCCAATGACCATGCCCAGGGGACAGAAGTCCCCTGGGCATGGCCATTGGGCAAGGGGGCATGACTCCTGTCTTTGCTAAGACAGGAGTCATTTCAATGGGGGATGGGCGTCGTAAAAAAATGGCGCAAATCGGGTTGTGGCGATTTTTTTGCCTCAGCCTGACTTGCACCATTTCTGGACGCCCATACGCCATTTCCCCCCTATGCCGGCGCTGCCTGGTGTACGTCGTTTTTTTTAACGCACACCAGACAGCGCCGGCGGCTAACGTCATTCAATAAATATGGCGCCCGCATGGTGCTTCAGAATGGCGTTAGCCGGCGCTAATTTTTTTGACGCAAAACTGCGTTGGCGCAGTTTTGCGTCAAAAAGTATAAATATGGGCCTTAGAATCTCAGCAGTTATAGTTAGAGCTATTTCAAGTAACTATAACTTAATTTACAAATACATTTTTCTTTCAATTTGTCCAGAATTATTCCATTCTAAATATATCATTCACCAAAGCCTCAAAAACTCTCTATCGCTCTCTCTCCCTCTCACTCTCTTTCTAGCACTCTCAAGTCATCTTTTTCAATCTCTTTCTCCCAGTCACACACCCATTCAGACCCTAACACGCCCACTCAGAGACTCACTGATACAATCATGTACCCACTCACAGACCCACTCAGTCCCTTGTGCACCCACTCACAGCCCCACTCATACCCTCATGCACCCACTCACAGACTGACTTATACTCTCACACACCCATACATAGACCCACTGAAACCCTCATGTACCCACTCACAGACCCACACAGACACTGTTGCACCCACTAAGACACTGATGCACTCAGTCTCACACCCAAACACTCATGCACCTACTCACAGAACCACTCACACTCTCACACACATATTCGCAGACCCACTGAAACCCTCATGCACCCCTTCAAAGACCCACACAGACGCATCCACTGAGACACTGATGCACTGTAGGAGGCTGGTCTGGTTTGTAGTGCGTACCTTGGGTACTTACGCCTTATACCAGGTCCAGTTATCCCTTATTAGTGAAGTAGTAGTGTTCTAGCAGCTTAGGCTGATAGAGGAAGCTGTAGCAGAGCAGCTTAGACTGAACTAAGAGACATGAAAAGCTCATGCAACACCACTTATAGTTACACAGTACCTATACACAATTAAAGACAATACTCAGTGTTACCAAAAATAAAGGTATTTATTTGGGTGACACAGTACCAAAAATATCTTAGAGACAATACTCATTCTGGAGGTAAGTATTATACACAATATATACCCTAGACACTAAAATTAGACAAGTAAGTAGTCATAGAACAGTGCAAACAATAGGATATGCTATAGAATGCAATGGGAGAAAATAGGTCTAGGGGGCAACACAAACCATAAACTAAGAAAGTGGAATGCGAATCACGAATCCCCCCCTAGACAAGTGGAGTGTGTGCAGAATCTCTGGGAGAGTAAAAATACAGTAAAGGTAAGTAAATCACCCCACCCCAGAGCCCAGAAAAACAGGAGCAAAGTACTGCAAGTTTCCTTAGGGCACACTACACCTTGTGATTGGGATTTTGCAGTAACCAACCAAGTCTGCAAACAACAACTGCTGGCTTCCTGGGCCTGAACACCTTCAAAAGAAGGGGGCCAAGTCCAGAAGTCAAAAGAAGTTCCAGGAAGGACAGGAGACCCTGCCAACCCAGAAGAGGGTGCAAAAGAAGAGTCCCCAGTTAGTCAAAGACTGCAGGAATGCACCCTAGGAAGATGCCAGTGGGTTCCTGCATAATGCAAAAGATGTTGCACGATGTGAAGATGGACGCAGACATGATTTCATGTTGGAGGTCGCCAACAAGCCTTGGTTACAACAAATATGCGTTTTGCATCAAAATGGTGCTGACTGGGCCCAGGAGGGACCTGGGAGCCTCGACTATGTGTGAGGAGGAAGAGGGGTCTCTCAGCACTTCATAGAGCCTCAGGATGCCAGGCAGAACCCACAGGAGTCCCAGGAGAAGGGGACAAAGGAGGTGCAAAATGCAGTTGGTGCAGAACAAGAAAGGAAGGTTACATGCCACCGGAGAACAACTCAGCGAGTTGAGTGTCACGGGATGGAGTGCTGGGGACCTGGGCCAGGCTGTGCACTAAGGAATTTTGCAAATAGTGCACAGACGTCTCAGGAGGTGAAGAAAACATAATGCACAGGGGCACCGTTGCTCTCAGGGTAGGCAAGGTCTTACCTCCTCCAAATTGCGTCAGCAGGACCTCAGGACAGTCTATGTTGATGGAGTCCACCCTGTGTGTCCTTAGGAGCATGCTCATTTCTGTGAGAGGAGTCCAAGGGTACCCGTTGTGGTCTTAGAAGGTGCCTGAGTGAGCAGGGGAGTGACTCTGTCACCCCACAGGAGATTTCTTCGGTCCTTCTTGTGCAGGATGAAGACAGGGAGTCTCCAGAGCATGTACACCATAGAAACTGTTGTAGTTGCTGGCTGGAGCTGAAGTTGCAGAGAAAAAGTATCCCTTGTGGATACTTTGTTGCAGTTACAGCGCTTCCTGGAGCAGGCTGCGGTTGATCTGAGGTCAGAGGATGAAATAGTAGCTGCAGAGGATTCCTGAAGGAAACTTGCAAGCAGAATCTGAAGAGAACCCACAGGAGAGACCCTAAATAGCCCGGAGAGGGGGATTGGCTACCTTATCAGGTATGGACCTATCAGGATGGGTCTCTGACATCACCTGCTGACACTGGTCACTCAGAGCCCTCCAGAGTGCCCCCACATCTTGCAAAGCAAGATGGCTGAAGTCTAGGACACACTAGAGGGGCTATGGGCACCATCCCTGGGGTGGTGATGGACAGGGGAGTGGCCACTCCCCTTTCCTTTGTTCAGTTTCACACCAGAGCAGGGGACAAGGGGTCCCTGAACCGGTGCAGACTGGCTTATGCAAGGAGGGCACCATCTGTGCCCTTCAAAGCATTTCCAGAGGCTGTGGGAGGCTACCCCTCCCCAGCCAGTAACACCTATTTCCAAAGGGAGAGGGTGTAACACCCTGCACTCAGAGGAAATGCTTTTTTCTGCCTTCCTGGGACTGAGCTGATCAGACCCCAGGAGGGCAGAACCCTGTCCGTGAGGTGGCAGCAGCTGTAGCTGCAGTGCAAGCCCTAGAGAGCTGGTTTGGCAGTAATGGGGGTCCATGGTGGAGCCCCTAGGATGCATGGAATTGTCTCCCCAATACCAGATGTGGAATCGGAGGACAATTCCATGATCTTAGACATGTTACATGGCCATATCCGCAGTTACCATTGTGAAGCTACATATAGGTATTGACCTATATGTAGTGCACATGTGTAATGGCGTCCCTGCACTCACAAAGTCCCGGGAAATGGCCCTGAACTATGTGGGGGCACCTTTGCTAGTGCAATGGTGCACTCACACTTAGTAACTTTGCACCTAACCTTCAGCAAGTGAAGGTTAGACATATAGGTGACTTATAAGTTACTTAAGTGCAGTGAAAATGTCTGTAAAATAATGTGTGCTTTATTTCACGCGGGCTGCAATGGCAGGCCTGTACATGGGTTTGTCTGGGCTCCCTATGGATGGCAAAAGAAATGCTGCAGCTGATATGGGTCTCCTGGAACCCCAATGACCTGGGTACCTAGGTACCATATAGTAGGGACTTATAAGGGGGGTCCAGTGTGCCATTTGAAATTGGTAAATGAAGTCACTAGCCTACAGTGACAAATTTTAAAGCAGAGAGAGCATAAGCACTGAGGTGCTGATTAGCAGAATCTCAGTGACACAGTCAAGCACTATACAGACACACAGATTAAGCCATAAACTATGAGCACTGGGGTCCTGACCAGCAGGATCTCAGTGAGACAGGCAAAAACATACTGACATACAGGTAAAAAAGGGGCTGACATGTTAAGGAAGATGGTACTTTCCTACATGCACCCACTGTCACACCCAGACACTCCCACAGACACTTTCACCCCAAGACACCCTCTCACACCTATCCTCACACCCAAAGAGACAGGCCGCGGTCAACTCCCACTGCGCATGGCCAAAAGGCATGGTTGGGTGGTTAGAGGACTGGCCTGAGGGTCTGGCTGCAGGCAAGGCCCTGTGAACAACTGTGGTTGGATTAATGTATAGTAATGAAAATTACTTTGTTTAAAAAAAACATAGAAATTTACTGGAAAAAAATACAGGTTACAGGGACGTTATAGTTAGGAACTAGAATTAAAAAACATAGAAATTCACTTTAAAAAAAGGTTACAGGGACATTATAGTTAGGCTCACATTTTAAACTATAGCTACCTTAGGACATGAGTTATAGTTACTAGGGATAACTAACTATAACAGGTGAATTTCAATGGTTTGGTACGTTTAAAATGTGAGCTTCACTCTATATATACATGCATATATATATATAGAAATATATATATATATAAATATATATATATATATATATATATATATATATCAAGCACAAAGCAGTCAAATATTGTTATGGCTGTGCACACCACAGTTGGTGCAATCGCTGAGGTACGCTGATGCCCCTGGTAGATTCAAACCAAAATTAGACGAATGTCAATGCTGCACACTAATCCTCCAATATAAAGGGGATTTTATTTAATCATTCAGCGAGACTAGTCTTAGTCGAAACGCATTAGTGTTTGCTGAATGATTAAATAAAATTGCCTTTAGATTGGAGGATTGATGTGTATCGTTGACATGCGTTTAATTTTGGTTTTAATATACATTTATATAATATTAACAAGAAGATAAAGTCGCTGTATCCTTTCAGAGCTGATTATGCCAGAGCCCTCCCTAGCATGGTGCTGCATGAGCAGCAACATGCTTCTAAGCACCCGTGACAGTAAATAATAGGAACTCCTTATGCCAAAAGATCACAGTTAACAGCAAAGCCACCCAGAGAGGCATTTGTTTGCCATTTCCAGGCTCAGAGTTGTTAACTCTTCATGCCAATCCTTACATTATGCACAGTGCAGCCAAGTTGTGAAAAATGGAGTAGTGATTTACCTTTTCTGCAAAAAAGGTGTTTTGTTATGGAGTACAATTTTTACTGCACCAAATCCACTTTGTGCTGTTTTGTATAAAAAAGGCACTACTGGGGAGGATAGGTGCAAATACCAATAGGTTTTGATACAAAAGTTGATCACATAACATAGTCTTAGTAGATTTTGTGTCAAAAATTAAAACGTAATGGAGGCAGGTGCAAACAAGAGGGGATATGTTAGAATTCCCCACAGAAATAAATATATTGCATGTGTGCCACTATAAACAAAATACATCTTAAAAGTCTGACCTCTCTACAGTGTCTATGCCTAGCTATGTGTACTGGAAGGCTATACCTGCTGTGAAAAACCTTTGCAAGACAGTGCCCACTCTTATCTGAGACATGGTGTAAGACTGTATTTGTCACATGGGTACATCCTTGTATGCCAGCGAATAGGATGACACCAACAGAAGGTGGATCGTTGTATGTATGCTGTTGCTTGTGTTTATGTTTCGCCCAATTCACCAAATTGGATGCTGCTCTCCGCTCATGAACTCTTCGAAAATCTAGAGCCAGTGTTTCCAATTGCCAAAATGCTTCATGGTACACTCTGATCCCAGCAGCACTTGCACTTCTATACCCCATTGAAAGAGAAGATGAGGTGAGCTTGCCACAATGGTGCAGATGCAGACCATTGGTACAAGCTGGCTGAATATATGAGCTTTACGATATTTCAGGAAAACCGCTTCATCCTCTCCACTATGTCCACCATCACCTGCTACATACTTCAAGGAAATACTCACTCTTTCAATTTTGCAATAATATGCTGACCATTCCCGGGTGAAACACCAGCATGTTTTAATGTGTTTTCAAATGTTAAAAGATATATTGAATCTTTTCACAGTGCAGGATCAAACTAGAGCATATTTTGGAGCATGAGGGATTGTTTTTACAATGCAAATTGTTTGCGCAGTTCACTCCACTTTTAGGCCCATATTTATACTTTTTGACGCACAACTGCGCCAACGCAGTTGTGCGTCAAAAATGTTACCGCTGGCTAACGCCATTCCAACGCACCATGTGGGCGCCTTATTAATGGAATGACGTTAGCCGGCGCTGCGGACTGGTGTGCGTCAAAAAAAAAGACTCACACCAGGCAGCGCCGGCGTATGGGAAAATGGGGGTTGTGCGTCAAAAAACGGTGCAAGTCAGGTCTGAGGCAAAATTCAGGCCACAAACCGGATTTGCGCCATTTTTTTTTTACGCCCAACCTCCATTGACATGACTCCTGTCTTAGCAAAGAGAGGAGTCATGCCCCCTTGCCCAATGGCCATGCCCAGGGGACTTATGTCACAGGACACACGTCATAATAATCTAAGGACAACATTTAGCCAGAACTGATAGTTTAATTTGATGCCAACAACCACCATGTTGTCCATGTGACAAGAGATATTTGAGTCACTGTTCAGAAAGGGCCAATGGCCAGTCCAAAGTACAAAAGGCCCATATGGCCACAGGGCACAGTCAAAGGCCCAACTTGGTCCCTGATCAAATCTGCACGACACTGTGCGGGGGCATCATGTTGGGAATGGCCAGGCACCTCAGGGGGAAGAGGGGTTTGGGGGCACCTCAGCTGAAGTGGTGAGCTTGCCAATTGGTTCTGGGGGGGGGCTCCATGCCCATTTCCCAATGCTGGGGAGGGCAAGTTCACAGTCGCTGAGGTGGGGAACTTGTCCACTGGTTCCGGAGTTGGCTCCATGCCCTCTGCTGGTGGTGAGGGCTGCTGTGTCCCAGCTGGAGGTGAGGGCTGGTGTGTCCCAGCTGAAGTTGAGGGCTGCTGTGTCCCAGCTGGAGGTGAGGGCTGCTGTATAGCAGCTGGAAGTTAGGGGTGCTGTGTCCCAGCTGGAGGTGTGGGCTGCAGTGTTCCACCTGGAGGTGAGGGCTCCTTGCCCACTGCTGTTGGAGGGGAAACCCTGCCAGCCTCTGCTGGAGGTGAGGGTTCCTTGCCCATTGCTGTTGGAGGGGGCATCTTGCCTCTCTTAGTTGGTGGAGTGGGAACCTTCTCTTTCTTGGCTGGTGGAGTGGGATACCTTCCTCTCTTGGGTGGTGGAGTGGGATCCTTCTCTCTCTTGGATGGTGGCGTGAGATCCTTCCCTTTCTTGCCTCCACGACTAGGAGGTGCCTCCACTGTCCCCGTGGACTATTTCACTGAGGTGCTGGGCTGGGTCATTGTGACCCTGCTCTTATGGGCAGGACAGGTGGGTGGAGGGGGAGGGAAGAGGTCAAGTTGGGCAAGGAAAAGCTTCTTAGGGACAGTAGGGTGGGATGAGGGAGGAGGGATGGGAGTGGAGGTTGAGGAAGTGGTTGTTGGAGATGTATGTCTGCTGGACTTGGGTGCAGGAGCATGGGCAGTGTGCTGATGTGAGGTGGATGGCTGCTGGATGTCTGAGTGTGTGCGTTTGTGTTTCTTAGGAGGGGGCAGACAAGGTGGGAGAGGACACAGGGGACACGTGGATGGATGTTGTGGAGGTGTCTGCAAGTGAGGTGTGTGTGCTGCTTGGTGTGGTGTGGTGATGGTGGTGGTGGCTGTTGATGCAGTGCATACAGGTGTGCAGATGTGACAGTGAGGGAGGAGGACGAGGAAGAGGGGGAGACAGTGGAGGCAGTGGATGTTGTAGTGTGCGCAACTGCCTATTGTTTGTGTAAGTGCTTGTGTCCGGCAGTTTGCTGCCTGTGTTTGTGCCACTTTTGTGTGGTGTTGTGTGTGCATGCTTGTCTGTAAGTGCATGGGTTGGGTTGGGGTTGAGGAGATTGTGACTGGAAAGTGGTAGTTGGAGGGGGGACGGTAGGAACAGGGACAATGGCTGCCATCAGAGAGGAGGCTAGAGCCTGGAATGATCTCTTTTAGGCCACCAATCCACCATGAGTGCCCTCCATGAATGCATTGCATTGCTGCATCTGAGATGCCAGCCCCTGGATGGCATTCACAATGGTTGACTGCCCTACAGAGATGGCTCTCAGGAGGTCAATAGCCTCCTCACTGAGGGCAGCAGGGCTCACTGGGGCAGGGCCTGAGATGCCTGGGGCGAAGGAGATGCTCATCCTCCTGGGTAAGCGGGCACAGGCAACTTGTTGAGGGGCTACTGGGAGGGCGGTGCTGGTATGGGGGTGGCAGCTGTACCTGTAGCTTGGGTGGTCCCAGAGGTGTTCGCCACCACCAGGGAGATTCCATCATAGGAGAAATCAGAGTCAGTGTTGTCACCCCCTGTCTCCACCATGGTTCTCCCCTCGCCTTCCGTCCCACTGGTCCCCTCGGCATAAGTGGACTCTGCCTCCTGGGTCCTGTGGGATGTATTTTCCTCCGTCGTCGGTGCCCCTGCTTCTCCACCAGATGATGCTGATGCACACATGGACAGGATGACTGAAGAAAAAAGGGGGAGAGAGAGAAATGGAGCACTGGGTCAATTACAGCACCAACCCCACAGATGACATGCACAGTATCTTCACACACAGGGATCTGGATTGAGCACCATGCATCACACTGGCATTCCATTGGCTAGGTACCACAGCAAGATGTGAGCCAACCCCTGCCAACTGCACCCCTCCTGGGAGACACTAAGGCCCTCATTACAACCCTGGCGGTCGGTGTTAAAGCGGCAGTAATACCGCCAACAGGTCGGCGGAAAACAAAATGGAATCACAACCATGTCGGAAACCACCAACATAGACAGCCGCTTTAACACTCCGACCTCCACGGCGGTACAAACAAACACTGTGGTGGTAACCGCCAACAGACAGGCGGAAGACAATGTACCACCCACACTATTATGGAGGCCAATCCGCCACCTTTTCCGGGGCAGAACCAACGCAAACAAAAACACGGCGGAAACAGAACTTGGTAGGAAAAACACTCACCTCTCCACACCTCACGAGGAACCAGGACGCCATGGAGCTAGAACTCCAAATACTCCCTGCAATGGTATTCCTGCTCCTCTATCAGGGGCAACAAAGACGGCGGCGACGACCATGGTGAGTACTGCACCTGCAACACTGGGGAGAGGGAGGGAAAAGAGAGTGACACACACATGCAACACCCCCACCCTCACCCACAACAACATACACACAAATACATGCTGAAACATTACATTTAAACCCCCCATCCCCTTTCAAGAATGCAAGGACAAAAGGAAATGAGTTGAACGATTGTAATCATGAAACAAACAGTAGTCAAAACTCGAAATACAGTATATACAATTATGTACACCAACTACACAAGTCCGGATAGTGCACCAGTAATTGTCCGTGGACCACTGGGCCCAAAATGCATGGGCGAGGCCCACACTTGATACCAGACTTCAAACGGAGGGAACACTGCAGGGGCATCAGATCGAAATGAAACAGGCACCTCAGGGGGAAGGGAAGGGGGGCACCTCAGCCGGATGAGTGCACAATGCCATTGCTCCATGAGGGGGCTCCATGCCCACTGCTTAATCCTGGGGAGTGCAAAGCCAGTCTCTCAAGTCTCTCCAGTGGGTGGTTTGCCCACTGCTTTATCCTGGGGAGTGCAAAGCCGCAGTCTCTCAAGTCTCTCCAGTGGGTGGTTTGCCCACTGCTTTATCCTGGGGAGTGCAAAGCTGCAGTCTCTCAAGTCTCTTCAGTGGGTGGTTTGCCCACTGCTTAATCCTGGGGAGTGCAAAGCCACAGTCTCTCAAGTCTCTCCAGTGGGTGGTTTGCCCACTGCTTTATCCTGGGGAGTGAAAAGCCAGTCTCTCAAGTCTCTCCAGTGGGTGGTTTGCCCACTGCTTTATCCTGGCGAGTGCAAAGCCATGGTCACTCAGGTGGATGCCTTTCTCCACTTCTTCTGGAGGGGGTTTTGTGCCCAGAGTGCTTCATCCTGCCAAGGACAGAGGTAGTGGATGCCTTTCTCCACTGGCTCTGGAGGGGGCTTTGTGCCCAGAGTGCTTCATCTTGCCAAGGACTGAGGTAGTGGATGCCTTTCTCCACTGGTTCTGGAGGGGGCTTTGTGCCCAGAGTGCTTCATCCTGCCAAGGACAGAGGTAGTGGATGCCTTTCTCACTGGTTCTGGAGGGGGCTTTGTGCCCAGAGTGCTTCATCCTGCCAAGGACATAGGTGGTGGATGCCTTTCTCCAATGGTTCTGGAGGGGGCTTTGTGCCCAGAGTGCTTCATCATGCCAAGGACAGAGGTAGTGGATGTGATACTCCACTGGTTCTGGAGGAACTTTGTGCCCAGAGTGCTTCATCCTGCCAAGGACAAAGGTAGTGGATGTGATACTCCACTGGTTCTGGAGGGGGCTATGTGCCCAGAGTGCTTCATCCTGCCAAGGACAGAGATAGTGGATGCTTTTCTCAACTGAAGGTGGTGCATCATGGAAGCTGCCCAGGCTCCTGGAACTGACCACCAGACTCGGTCGACTGACCCCTGGGGATGGCAGCCATGTCTGCAGTGGTGCCACTGGCTCAGGATGTCACGGGGCAGCTGGTTGTGCTTGCGGCAGTGTCAGTAGCGGTGGTCCTGGCTGCGGCCTCTGTGGCATCGGTGCTGGAAGCGGACTCTGTGGCATCGGTGCTGGCAGCAGACTCTATGGCAGTAGTGCTTGCGGCGGACTCTGTGGTGGCGATGCTGGTGGCGGACTCTGTGGTGGCGGTGCTGATGGCGGTGCTGGTGGCGGACTCTGTGGTGGCAGTGCTGGTGGCGGGCTCAGTGACTGCGGTGCTGGTGCAGGTGGCGGTGCAGGTGGCAGTCTTCTCCGCCGTACCGGTTGGCGTTGACGTGGACAGAAGGTGTGACACAGGTCCCATAGTCGGTGCCACCATGCCCTCTCCTGACCTGCCCTTGATTTTCTGGCCCTTCCCCACCTTGGATGGTGGTGCAGCTGTCTTGCCACTATCCCCTTATGTTTTCCCTGAGCCCTTGGTGGCAGGTGTTTTCGCCTTCTCCCTCCGGGTTGTGGACAACTTTTTTACTTTTGCAGGTGGCAGAATGTCCTTGCCCTCGCTCCGTGGACGCTGGCTGCCCTGATGCTTGGCGCACTCCAAAAGCCCACTGTTGCTGGGACCACTGTGCCCGGTGATGTGGTGGCTGAGGTGCTGGGTTGGGACCTGGAAAGCCTGGCACTAGGGGACGGACGGGGGGAGGTGTAGGGAAGAGGTCAATGTTAGCCAGGAAACTTTTTTTAGACACACTGGGACGGGTAGATGGAGTGGGTTGGGAGTGGAGGAAGAGATAGTGGTTGTGGTTGTAGGAGGTGTACGATTGCTGAATTTGGGTGAAGGTGCATGGGCTGGAGGCTGTTGTGAGGTGGATGGCTGTTGGGTGGGTATGTGCCTGCATTTGTGCACTTTGGGAGGAGGGCTCACAGACACACTGGTAGAGGACACAGGGGATGTGTGAATGGTAGTGGGGTGGTGAGTGCACGTGAGCGGTGTTTGGTGATGGGCGTGCTGGCGATGGAGGTAGTAGCTGAAGATGTAGTGCATGCAGTTTTGAGTGGAGATGAGACGGGGGAGAAGGAGGACGTGGAGGAGGGGGACACAGTGGAGGCAGTGGATGTTGGTATGTCTGCATGGGAATGATGCTTGTGTGAGTTCCTGTGGGACGTGTGGTGCTTATGTTTGCCTGAGCCACCCTTGTGTGATGAGGTGTGTGCATGCTGGTCTGATGGTGTGCTTGGGATAGGCTGAGGTACAGGGGATTGGGTCTGGGTGGAGGAAGTTGGAGGGGGAGGCTGGACACAGGGACACAGGCTGCCATCAGTGCTGAGGCCAGAGCCTGAAATGCTCTCTGTTGAGCTGCCTGGCCAGAATGAATGCCCTCCAGGTATGCATTTGTTTGTTGCAAATGTCTCTCAACACCCTGTATGGCATTCAGAATGGTAGATTGCCCAACAGTGAGGGATCTCAGGAGGTCAGTAGCCTCCTCACTGAGGGCAGCAGGGCTGACTGGGGCAGGGCCTGAGGTGCCTGGGGCGAAGGAGAGGCCCACCCTCCTTGGTGAGCGGCCACGGGACACACGCTGAATGGCTGCTGGGAGGGCGGTGCTGGTAGGGGGGGTGGCGGCTGTACCTGTTGATGTGGGGGGCACAGAGGTGCTCAGCACTGCAAGGGAGCTCCCATCAGAGGAGGAGTCGCTGTCGCTGATGTCACCTCCTGTCCCCGCCGTGGAGCTCCCCTCACCCTCCATCCCACTAGTAGCTTCAGACTCCATTGTCTCGCCCTCCAGGGCCAAGTGGGATGCAGCTCCCTCCTGATCCAGTGCCACTGCTCCTCTGCCTGATGTTGCTATTGCACACGAGAACAGGTAGACCACAAAAAGGGTGGGGGAAAGACAGAAGAAATACATGTTCAGTGCATGCAATACCACTACCGTTGGCGGACACTACAGACACAGCAGCCCTCTGCATTACGGCATGCACTTAGAGGTCCTAGAATAATCACATGCCCATGGGGTACAAGGCCTAAGCCCGATTGCTGCACACATAGAAGTCACAGGAGCCTGACTAGGTGTAGATGGCTCTTAGCACTGGTGGGGTTGGGGTGCCACATAGCCTGCCTCACAAAGGGTCCTTGCCTACAAAGCTCGCCCTGGCCTAGGGTAACCCACTGCCCACCCCACACCCAGACACCTCATAATGCGCGCAGAGTCAGATGGATGTGACGGTACTCACCCCCTTGTGGCTGCTGTGATGCCCTCAAGCGCCCAACCAACTCCGGATATGCCACCACCAGGATACGGAACATCAGGGGGGTCAAGGTGCGACAGGCACCCCTCCCATGTTGGGAGGCCATCCCCAGCTGGGCCTCCGCTGTTTTCTTGCTCCAGCGGCGAATGTCCTCCCATCTTTTCGTGCATTGGGTGCTCCGTCTGTGGTGGACCCCCAGGGTCCGGACGTCCTTGGCGATAGCACACCAAATATCCTTCTGCTGGTGGGCGCTGACCTAGAGGAATAGTACAGGGGAAAAGGAAAAACTTTAACCGTCACAGTCATTGGCCCACGTTCCCACCCTTGCCCTGACGCACATACACTCACCGTAGGCACATGCAGGCCTCAGTCCCCCAGCCCCCCTCCCCGCCCCATATATCTTCCATCCACACCACTCCAAACAGGCATTGCCCATGCAGCATGCTCACAGTGTACTCACCTGTTTGTCTGGAGGACCGTGGAGTAGTGTGTACTGGGGAGGACCCCATCCACTAACTTCTCCAACTCCTCCGAAGTGAAGGCCGGGGCCCTTTCCCCAGACACATGAGCCATTGTCGCTTCCAGACTGAGGTCACAGCAGCACTTGCAGTGTAGGTCCTCTCCTGTTGAAGGTCTGGTATTAAGGGAATGAACAGATAGAAAATGGCGGTCACGTCCACACCGGTGCGTACCATCACTGCTGGCATACATCGTCATTGGCTCCTTGGACCCATAGGGTCCAATGTTAACCAATGCAGGATTGCGCTGTGGTCTTCGACCACCTACCGCGACGGTGTAGAACGCCAGCGCAGTTACCTCATATCCCCTTGTTCCACCTTACAGGTCAGGCAGCCGCCATTTCAGGGGGCCACATGGCATTAATATGAACTGCGTCACACCTATCCAGGCCTTGCATACACACAGTAACAGGCACATTGCGGATTTACAAATGTTTGTAAATGACATTTAGTAATACCTCAGTGTTGGCTAACTCTCTGCTCACTGTTCTCCTCCATAGGGCACGTCCGCTGGGGCAGGTGGTGAGATGGCTGCATCCTCCGGTGTACAGACCACTGGTGGACCTGTCGACAATGGAAGAGAGACACGTAATAGTCACCTACAGACTTGATCGTGCAACAATCCATGAACTGTGTGCCCAGTTGGAGTCAGACCTGATGTCAGCAATCCGCCATTCCACAGGAATCCCCCCTCTAATGCAGGTCCTGTCAGTACTCCATTTCCTGGAAAGTGGGTCTTTTCAAACAACAGTTGCCATTGCATCAGGGATGTCCAATCCTATGTGCTCAAATGTGTTGTCCAGAGTGTTGTCTGCCCTGCTTAAACACATGCGCAGCTACATCGTTTTCCCTCAGGTGGAGTATTTGCCTACAGTGAAAGGTGATTTCTATGCCTTGGGACATATCCCCAACATCATAGGTGCCATTGATGGGACACATGGGGCCTTGGTACCCCCCGCAGGAGTGAACAGGTGTACAGAAACCGGAAGAGCTACCATTCAATGAATGTGCAGATGGTGTGTTTGACCGACCAGTACATCTCTCATGTGAATGCCAAGTTTCCTAGGTGAGGACAAGGACCCTATACCCTGTGAATAGTTGTCTGGGTCTGGGGTTGTCCCTAAGGGTTAGTGTGTGTCTAACAGTTGATCCTCAACATTTGCAGGTGACTCTGGTTACCCCAACCTGTCATGGCTACTGACCCCTAGTGAGAAATCCCAGGACAAGGGCAGAGGAACGCTACAATGAGGCACATGGGTGAACTAGGAGAGTGATCGAAAGGACCTTCGGCCTCCTGAAGGCCAGGTTCTGGTGCCTCCATATGACAGGTGGTTCTCTCTACTACTCACCAAAGAAGGTGTGCCAGATCATCGTGGCCTGCTGTATGCTGCACAACCTGGCTTTGCGACGACAGGTGCCTTTTCTGCCGGAGGATGGTCCAGAAGGAAGTTTTGTGGCGCCTGTGGAGCCTGTGGACAGTGAAGAAGAGGATATTGACCACAGAAACGTTATCCAGCAATACTTCCAGTGAGACACAGGTAAGAAGATGTCACTGCCTCTCACCTCTCATACAATTGTTAGACCTATCATATGTCTGTCACTTTCACCCAGTGTATGGACCCTGACTTGTCACTTTGCCTTTCCATTTCTTAGATGTGGGTCCCACTGTGTGACCTCTGCTATATTACCTCATCGACTAGAGCTGTGTTACATCGGTATGTTGACAATACAATCAACATTGCTATTTGTGAAAGCACAGAGTGACTCCAGATTGTTTTGTGATTCAAGGGTGTTTATTTCAGTGCAAATTAGTGAGTGGAGGGGGTTGTAAAATGGGCAGGGGTGATGGTGTCCATGGCAGAGTCCAGTCTATTTGTTTCACAGTTGCATTCTCCAAAGGGGCATAGGAAGTGGTGCTAGGGCAGTTGATGGATGGACAAGGTGTCGAAGTGGGACAGAAAGATGACACTCAGGGGGGTCTCATTTCCTGGTGGGGGTCTTGGCATTGTTCTCTGTCTTTGTCCTGGATCTCAGGGACTGTTTGTGGGGTGGTTCTCCATCTGCAGGGGGTGGGGTGCTGGTGTCTTGGTCCTGTGATGGTGCCTCCTGTCCACTAGCGCCGGCGGAGGTGGTGGGCTGTTCATCATCCAGGCTAGTGTCAGGGGCCCCTTGTTGTGCCACAGTGTCCCTCCTGGTGTTCACAAGGTCCTTCAGCACCCCTACAATGGTGACCAAGGTGGTGTTGATAGACTTGTATTCCTCCCTGATCCCCAGATACTGTTCCTCCTGCAGCCACTGGGTCTCCTGAACCTTGGCCAGTACCGTTGCCATTGTCTCCTGGGAATGATGGTATGCTCCCATGATGTTGGAAAGGGCCTTGTGGAGAGTGGGTTCCCTGGGCCTGTCCTCCCCCTGTCGCAGCAGTCCTCCCAGTTCCCCTGTTTTCCTGTGCCTCTGTCCCCTGAACCGTATGCCCACTGCCACTGCCTCCAGGTCCCTGATTTTCTTGGGGTGGTGGGTTTGCCTGCTTTCCCTGTATTGGTGGACACACTGCTGCTTGACGTGTCATGGGGACAGAGGGATGGGCCTGCTGGGTGGGTGCTGCGCTGGTGTTTCCTGAGGGGGGAGGCTCTGTAGTGACATGTGCCAGTGTCAGGGGAACCGACTGTCCCGAGGTCCCAGATGGGCCGGGCTGGTCATCTTGATCCAGTTGGACAGAGCTGCTGTCATCACTGTGGGCCTCTTCTGGGGGGGAGTGGACATGTCTGGAACCTCCTGTCTGGTGACATTGGGTAGGGGTCCTGCAGGGGTGTAAAGGCATGATTATTGCATCTGTGTGTGCCATTGTGTGCAATGGGTGGGTGACCCTGTACTCCAGTGCTTGCATTCTTGTGTAATACCTTGTGTGATAATTGGTTTGGGGTCTGTGTGGGTATCTGTAGTGGACATGCTTTTGTGATGGTTGTCCATGCTTTGGTGTTGCATGCACGGCTTGGTGTTGGGATGCGTGGGTTGTGATAGTGGGATATTTGTGAGGTGTTGGAGTGATGGGGTGAGCGTGCCGTATGTGATAGCATGCAGGTAGGGTGGCGGATGTAATAGTTAAGATTTGACTTACCAGAGTCCATTCTTCCTGCTACTCCTGCGAGGCCCTGAGGATGCAGTTTAGCCAAGACCTGCTCCTCCCATGTTGTTAGTTGTGGGGGCAGAGGTGGGGGTCCACCGAGAGTCCTCTGTACTGCAATTTGGTGTCTTGAGACCACGGAACACACCTTCCCCCGTAGGTTGTTCCACCTCTTCCTGATGTCATCCCTAGTTCTTGGATGCTGTCCCACTGCGTTGACCCTGTCTACAATTCTGCGCCATAGCTCCATCTTCCTAGCTATGGAGGTGTGCTGCACCTGTGATCCGAATAGCTGTGGCTCTACCCGGACGATTTCCTCCACCATGACCCTGAGCTCCTCCTCAGAGAACCTGGGGTGTCTTTACGGTGCCATGGTGTGGTGTGGGTGATGTGTGAGGTGGTGTGTGTTGTGATGTGTGAGGGGATGTATTTGTGTGTGTTGTCTGAGGTGCGTGGATGTTGTGTGAGTGATGGTGTTGTGTGCCTGTGGATGCTAGTGTTGTTGATGGTGGTGTCTCTCTCTGGGCTTCTTTCTCAATTTTTGTCATAGGGGTTTGTGGGTGATGTGGGTGTGTGATTTATATTGTATTGAGTGTGTGGGAGTGGTGTTTGTATGTGTATCAGGTGTGGGTATTTTGAATTGTCCTATGTGGTTGTGTTTTGTAAGTGTGTGTGTATTTTGAGCACAGCGGTGTGTCCCGCCAATGGAATACCGCAGTTGAATGACCGCCGCATGGATTCGTGGGTCGTGATAGTGTGGGCGTATTCTTGTTGGCGTGACAGTGGAGGTTTTGTTATCGCCAGTTTATCACTGACCTTTGGTGTGGCTGACTTGTGTGGGTGTCTGGTTTTTGGCGGATTCCGGGCTGTGGGTCGTAATAGCTGTAGCGGTATTCCTCTGCCGCCGCAGTGTGTTGGCGGTCTTCTGCACGGCAGTAAGCGGGATTTACCGCCAATGTTGTAATGAGGGCCTAAGTCCTGTCTGACATGGAATGCAACCTATCTAGGCTACCAGATTTTGCAATGCAACCATTACCCTTGAGCTGGATCATGCTGCAATGCTTGACCTGGCATTAAGGGGCACCCAATAACTGACACCCACCACCAGGATCCCATGCCACCTAACAATTAAAGTTGCATTGCCCACTGTACTCACCCCTTTGTGGCTGCTGTGATGCCCTCAAGCACCCATCCAGCTCTGGGTAGGCCACTGCCAGTATGCGGTCCATCAGGGGGGTCAGGTTCCGAAGGGCAACCCCCCTTGTTGGGAGGCCATCCCAAGCTGGGCCTCCGCAGACTTCTGGGCCCAGCTTTTCAGGTTCTCCCACCTTTTCCTACAGTGGGAGCTCTGCCTGCTGTAGACCTCCAGGGTCCACACATCCTTTGTAATGGCATGCCACAATCCCTTCTTCTAATGGGCGCTGACCTGCAGAGGAAATACAGACAGGAGGACACTATCACACACAATCCAGTCTGTCACACAGTTGGCCCACAAATACAATTTCCAGCTCCATTGGCACACACACCGCCCAGCGCCCACCATGTACACTACCATCAGACATACCACCTCCCCAAATGACACGATGCTTGCACACACAACTCCATGCAACCTTGTCACATGCATCGTTCTCAAGATGTACTCAACTGTTGGTCTGGAAGCCCATACAGCTTCTCATACTGGTGTAGGACCCCATCCACAAACTCTCCAACTCCTCTGAAATGAAGGCAGGGGCCCTTTCCCCGGTCACACAGGCCACAGCAGGATCCAGACACAGGTCAAAGCAGCAAACGCAGTATAGGTGTTGTCCTGTGGAAAGTCAGGAATCAAGTGAGGATTTAGATAGAAAATGGGGGTCACGGCCGCGGCCGTGTACACCGTCACTGTCGCAGCTGATCTCCATTGGCCACTGTACTCCATAGAGCCCCATATTAGCCAATGAGGATTTGCACAGTGGACCACATCCCACCATGATGCCCAACGTCGGCAGAATTACCTAACTTCCACCTGTCCCTAGTTACAGGACAGGCGGTCGCCATTTCATGGTGGTGGATTACATTCAGATGATCCATAACTGCGTCATTGCTACAATTTGCACATACATTGACATTCCCATTGTCTCATTACATCAATGCTCAATGTGCACTGAGGAGGTGGTTCCATTGTCAAAAATGTTGACACCCTACTCACTCTTGTGTCCCTTGGACACCTACCACTGCGGATGAATAGGAGGAGGAGACAAGACCCTGTTTACAGACCCCTTGCGGACTTGGCTACACTGGAGGACAGGCACATATTACTGACTGGACATGGCCACAATCATAGAGCTGTGTGCTCAATTGGAGCCTGAGCTGACATCAGCTATCTGTCATCCCACTGGGATCCCCCCTCTTGTGCAGGTTCTATCAGTGCTCCATTTCTTGGCAACTGGTTCTTTCCAAGTGACAGTGGGCTTGGCAACGGGAATGCCACAGCCAATGATCTCAAACATGCTGGCAAGGGTTTTGTCTGCCTTTGATGAAACACATGTGCAGCTACATTGCTTTCCGCCAGGTGGAAGATTTGGCAACTGTGAAGGCAGAATTCTATGCATTGGGACATATACCCAAAATTATTGGGGCGATTGATGGTACACATGTTGCTTTTGTTCCCCCCGTATGCCAAAATGAACAGGTGCTCAGAATCACTCAATGTGGAAATGGTGTACCTGGCGGACCAGTACATCTCCCACATCACTGCCAAGTATCCTGGGTGGTTCATGGTGCCTTCGTCTTGAGGAATAGCAGCATCCCAAATGTGATGGCACAAGTACAGAGGCACAGGGTGTGGCTAGTTGGTGAGCCTTAGTCCCCACCCAATGTATGTCAGTGTATGCCGTATGGTGTTAACCCCATACCATTGTGTAAGGCTAATGTTTGTCCCTCACTACTTGCAGGTGTCTCTGGTTACCCAAACCTATCATGGCTCCTGACCCCTGTGAGGAATGCCAGGACAGGAGCTGAGAAAGATTATAATGAAGCACAAGGGAAAACCAGGAGAATTATTGAAAGGATCTTCTGCCTCCTGAAGGGCAGGTTCAGATTACTCCATCTAACAGGTGGATCCTGTGCTACTCACCTGAGAAGGTCTTCCAGATAGTAGTGGCACGCTGCATGTTGCACAACCTGGCCCTCAGACAACATGTGCCTTATCTGCAGGAGGAGGAGCCTAGAAGTGCCCCTGTGGCAGCAGTGGACCCTAAGGACAGTGCGGATGAGGAGGCCAAGAATGAGGATGTGGACAACAGAACATCAGTTATACGTCAATACTTTCAATGACACACAGGTGAGACAGTGGAACTGATAATTCCTCTGATTATTGATGTTTTCTGTGTGGCGGTACAGGATAGCTTTCACTTCCTTTGCATCTCTACTTACAGTCACCTATGGCTTCTCATTTTGCAGATGTTGGCGATATAACAACTGTGAACTGATGTGATGACTACAGACAGCTACAGATCATTAAACATATGCTATCACAGTGTTCAGATCATTTGCACATGATGTGATTTTTTCCATAAATGCACATTTTCATCACATAAAACACTTTCACTCAAGTTGTGTTCAAGAGTATTAATTGTAGTGCAAATAATTGACAGAAAAGTGCGATGGAATGGGGTGATAGTTGAGGAGAGTCTAGGGGACTGTTCCAGTCTGTTCGTAGTACAGGTCCAGTGTCCAAGGAGCCATAGGAAGGGGACAAAGGCAGTTCAAAGTGGACAAGGTGACAGGGTGGGACACAAGGGGGACATTCAGGAGGGTCTTATTTCCTGGCGGTGGTCTTGGTCTTGGAAAGTGTCTCTGGCTTATGTCTGGGTTGCAGGGAACATTTGCAGGGTGGTTCACCTTCTGTAGCGGGAGGGGTGCTGGTGGCCAGTGGGTCCTGTGGCAGGGCCTCCTGCCCACTAGCTGCACTAGCTGGGTTGGTGTCAGCGAGACCGGATCCTCAGGGTTTGCGCCTGTTCCCAATATGTCAGCCTCTTGGCAGCTCCAAACTCTACTAGCTATCATAGCACAGAGTTAAAGAATGGCCAAGCGGGGGATGGGGTTTTGGTTGGGAACAGCAGGGAAGGAGACCTGCAGAAGCAAGAGTTAAGAACACAATAGCAAGATCATTCACATTAATCTTCATGAACTTTGTTTTAATTCTTTATGGTCTAATAGTATGAGAGATCAAGACCCTTTCAATAACCTGACCTTTTGTATAATCATATAACCTGAACATCCTTAAAATAGCAGTTACATAACAACAAGAGTCAATGAATACATCCATTCCCATAGAATTAACTGCTATAGTATTCATGAATGATACTTTAGAACAGGCAAACTGAATAAACTTGTTTTGTCTAGAAAGATCATACTCTGTTTGATCTAAGTTTCAAGATTCAATTGTCCAGAAATTATTGCACAATTTGTTATCAGACTACACATCAAGACTCAAGTACCTGGAATGATCGCGCGTTCTGCCGATCTGAAATGCAAGGGTTAATTGCCAAGAATGAATCACGCACACTGCTGACGATTCAACCATCAAGATTCAAATGCCTTGAAATGTTCGTGCACTCTGCCGATCCCAACTGCAAGGGTTAATTGCCAAGAATGAATCACGCTCACTGTTGCCGATTCAACCATCAAGATTCAAGTGCCTCAAAACGATCGCGCACTCTGCCGATCCGAACTGCAAGGATTAAGGGCCAGATGTAGCAAAGAAAAAATTTGCGACTCGGATTTTGCGAGTTGGTGCGACTCGCAAAATGAGAGTCGCAAATTGGAATGCAGGCAAAAAAAAGTGCTGAAATTGCGACTCGCACCCGGACTCGCAACGCAGTGTGCGAGTCCGCCGATTGCGAGGTCGCTTTTTGCGAGTGTGCAAAAAACAAACTCGCAATATGCGAGTGGATGTCGCAAATTGCGATTAGCTTGTTAATTGATTACAGGTGCAGCAGAACACTCCAGAAACCACTCCAGAACACTCTGGAAACACTTCCTGGCACATGATGATGACATCACAGCCAGGAAGTTTACTAATACACCTGGGAGGAGGGAGGACCACACCCTTTTAAAACTGCTGAACTACACACAGGACAAACAGTAGCTGCTATGGAAGGAACACCAAGGAAGAGGAAGCAGAAATTCTCAGAGAAGGAGCTGGAGGTGCTGACAGACAAATGCTGTCAGCACTATGATGACTTGTTTGGAAAATCAGCCCTCAATGTTCCTGAAGCCACTAAGAAACAGCTGTGGCAGGACATACAGGACAAGATAAATTCCCTGGGGGTGAGCCACAGGAGCATAGATGACATCAAGAAAAGGTGGTATGACCTCCGCTCCTGAACCAAGGAGAGGGTGGCTGAAAGGCTCCGGGAGATGAGAGGCACAGGAGGGGGACCATCGTCTGTGCCACCACCCACATCCCTGGAAGAAAGGGTGGAGGAAACCTTGGAGCAGGAGGCAGGTTCTGGATTTGGGGACCTGGACACCTCAGAGCCCAGCACATCAACTGGTGAGTACCATGTGACATGCCTGTACCCCTATCAATGCCATACCCCCACCCACCGTGTACACAGGGGCATGCACAACCAAGATAGCTCCATTTCAGGGTAGCAAACGCCAGAATGATGCATTATGGGAAATGTAGTCAAGTAGGCAGTTCATAGGCAAATGTTTATTAGGAAGTGTGCAACAGATAGTAGACACTGACAGTCTGTTCCCCATGTCCCACAGGTCTCCAACAAGACACCACCACTACTCCAATCAGCCAGCCCCATGAGGACACCTCAGGACCCGCCAGCACCCCCACCTGCACGGTCAACAGCATCCCTGCAGTAGCCACACCTGCTGCAACAGTATCCCAAGAGGCTGCCCCAGCAACAGGCAGGGATGAGACAGGTGAAATCACAGGGCAGCCACCGCTGTGCAGGCGTCGCAGGTCCAGGACATCAGGGCTGCAGTCTGCATCCGGGCAACTACCTCCCAGCACCAGTGAGGCACATCTGCTGCATGGTCAGCGCCTACAAAATCGAATTTTAGGGAGGATTAGTGGTGTGCTGCACCGCTTCGTGCGCAATAACCATGCCAGCATGCAGCACCTGAACTCAAGGATGGACATGATCTGCACTAACACTGGGGACCTTGCCCTTGCCATGAGGGAACTGGCGGGAGGACTGCTGGCCCAGACCGAGGGTGGGCGGCGCAGGGACCGTCAGCTTCTGCACAGACTGGACAGGATGGCCACATCCATCCGCAGGCTCGCCATGAACACCACAGGCCTGTCGAGGAGGACAGTTGGGCTGCAGGTGGAAATGGGCCATTTCGCTGGGGATGTGGCTAGGGGCCTGGGACGTCTGACCCACATCATTGACTTGATGGAGACACAGAATATGTCTAGGGGCACAGGGGAAACACCCCAGGACAGTGAGGAGGGCTTGACAGTGAGCAGTGTCTCTGTCACTGACAGCAGGGTGCTCAGGAGTAGCAGGCAGAGCACCACGGAAGCACCAGGGACCAGCCAGGCTGGCAGGAGGGGCAGAAGGTCATAGAGATCACCCTGGACCATTAGAAGTGGCACATGACATCAATGTGCCACATGCCTGGTATGCATTTTCATGCCCATGGACATGCATTACTTGTAAATAGTTTCATTTCTGCACTAATAAAATAGTTATTTTTGTTCCACTTAACAAATGGAGTTTTTGGTCAATAGGTGAGTATGGTTGGAGTTGACACGTACCTTCCAAAGTATTGTGTTGCGATGTGTTCCCGTCTCAGTCTGCCTTGATTAGCTATACTCCTATCCCCATGATGGCGATGTGGTTGTTCTTGCTCTTCATCATCAGGATCTGGGTCTGCAGGGGTGAGAGGTAGCCCATATCGGGTGGCTATGTTGTGGAGGATGGCGCATGCGACCACAATTTTGAATGCTGTAATGGGGGTATACTGGAGGGCACCTCCACTGCGGTGGAGGCATCTGAATCTTGCTTTCAGGAGTCCGAAGGTGCGCTCGATAAGGTTCCTGGTCCTCTTATGTGCATTGTTGTATCACCTCTCACATTCATTGCTGGGTGTTAAAAACGGAGTCATGATCCATGGCCTTAGAGCATATGCACTGTCACCTGTTGGGCACAAAAAGTACACTGTTAGGAAGTCCTGATTGTTGTGCACAGTGACCTGTGTGTATGTCTGCAAGGTGTCTGTAGCTCTACCTAGGAGGTATCCGTCTCCAAATTCCCCACGTTCCAGGCGTTGATGTATCCCACTATGCCTAAACATGTATGAGTCATGGGTACTGCCTGGAAACTTAGCTACAATGACCGTGATGACATAATGGGCATCACAAACAACCTGAATATTCAGTGAGTGGGTACACTTTCTGTTGCGGAAAAGATGTTCCAGATTTGCAGGGGGGCATATTTGAATGTGTGTCCCATCTACACACCCTATGACATGGGGAAAGTGGGCAATGCGGTAAAAGTCCAGTTTGGTGCTGTTAATTTCTGCCTCATTCCTGGGTAGGTATATGAAGTGAGACCTGTGTGTGAGTATGGCATCTAGGAATGCCCTGAGGAACCTTGACACTGAACTTTGGGATACCCCACCTGCCACAGCAATGACCCCCGATAGCTCCCTGAGGCCAAGAGGTGCAGTGAGCATAGCACTTGCACATGCGTAGGGATGGCGCAGCCACGCAGAGTCTGGTGTTCTAGCTGTGGTTTCAGTAAATCAATTAATTCTAGTATGGCTGCGCTGCTAAGGCGGTATTTATCGTATATCTCATCCTGAGTTTGCTGAAAAAGCGTCTGCCTTGTTCTATATATCTTCTCCTGTCTGTGGCCCCTCTTCCTCCTCTGCTGGGCTGCGTGGACTCTCCTTCTCACTGCTATCAGGTATATCTCCGCCATGTTGAGTAACCCAGATGCCTTCTGGGTCTCCTTTTATACTTTGGTTATGGTTACCACCTGCTCTGAGTTAGTGGTAAATTGCAAGTGCAAAATGGGCTTTTTGCGACTAGTCGCAATTTGCGAGTTGCAATTGCATAAGGTTTTCAACTCGCAAATTGCGACTTGCAATTTGCGGGGCGCAAAATGGGGTCGCAACTGATGCGACTCGCAAACGGGTCCCATCGCTTTTTGCAAGTCGGAAATGGGGTTTTTGCATCCCATTTCCGATTTTGCAATGTCGCAAATACCGAATCGGCCCATTTGCGACTCGCAAAACTTTGCTACATCTGGCCCTAAGTGCCAAGAGTAAATCGCACACACTGTAAATCACAAAGCCAAAAACTCAAATGTTTCTAGAAAAATGGAGTCGAGGCCTATCCCGAACTCTGCCTTACCGCCTGCTTGAAGATCAGCAAGATAATGAGGACAGGGCCAGGAAGTGTCCAAGTAGGCCTCTGGAACAGGACCCCTAGAAAATGATGCTGCTCTGCACCGGGAGCGCTGAATAGTGAGCACGTAGAGCTGGGCTGTATCCTTAAATAGACCCAAGCCCCGCCCACATGCCACACCCAGCCAGGCTGCAGGAAAGGCTTGAAAATGAACAATACATTGCAAACAGCATTAATGACATTTCAAGATAAATACCTGCAATGCAAAAAGTTAATATGCAATATCAGCACACAATGCATGAATTATTACATTGCATAAGGTTTGTCATTTTGCATTATGTTGCCCGTAGAGCGCTCACTGTCCTGGTGTTGACAGTTGGTAAGTAGACTGGATAGTGGTAGGGGCCCGCTGGTGTGCTGTCCATTCCCTCATGATGTTGGCAATATCTGCCAGCATCCCTGCTATGGAGACCATGGTGGTGTTGAGGGCCTGCAAATCCTCCCTGATATCCTGGTGGTGTCCCTCCTGCAGCCGCTGGTTCTCCTGCATGTTGGTAGGGATCTATCCCATCTTGTCCTGTGATTGTTGGTAAGCCTCCAAGACGTTAGTGAGTGCCTCCTGGAGAGTCGGTTCCCTGGGCTTGTCCTCCACCTGGCCCACAGCGGTCCTTCCATTGTCCCTGTTCCCCTGTGCCTCTGTCCCCTGAACGGTGTGCCCAGTGCCACTGACCGAAGGTCCCTGATTGTCTTGGAGGTGAGGTGTGGACTGGGGTCCCTGTACAGGTGGGCACATTGCTGATTGATGTGTTCTGGGGAAAGAGGTGTGGGGAAGTTGTTTAATACTGTGGTGTTGGATACTGATGGGGGAGGCTCTGTGGTGGACTGTAAGTGGGCTGGGATGGCTGAATGACCAGTGGATCCTGATGGGCAGGGTAGTTCATCCGGATCCTGAAGTCCAGAATTACTCTCATCACCTGGGGCATCTTCTGTTAGGGGACTGGATAGTCGTGGTACCTCCTGGGCTTGGCTGGGGCACCTGTGGGGATGTCAGTGAAGTATTATGCTTCATGTTTGTGACATATTGTACATCCCTAGCTTCCCCTCTATTGTTGCTTTAGCCCTGCCCCCTTTGTTCATGACTGGTGATGAATTGTGGAATTGTTAGTTCTCCATGCTGTGCATGCTTTGGTGATGGGTGTACATGAAGGGCTGGGAGGGCTGTCCTTGCATTGGTATAGCATGCAGGGCTTGACATTGGGGTTAGTCAGATGTGTAGTTGCACTGTGTGGGATGGAGTGGAGTGATTGGAGTGAGGGTGAGGGGGTGTGATGGCATGCAGGGTTGGGGGGTGATGAGTAGTCAATATTGACTCACCAGTGTCCAGTCCTCCTGCTACTCCAGTGAGTCCCTCAGGATGCAGTATTGCCAAGACTTGCTCCTCCAATGCTGTGAGCTGTGAGCTGTGGGGGAGGAGGTGGGGGTCCACTGCCAGTCCTCTGGATGGCAAGCTGGTGCCTTGCTGCCTTGGAATGTACCTTCCCCTGTAGGTCGTTCCACCTCTTCCTGATGTCGCCCCTTGTTCTTGGATGCTGTCCCACGGCGTTCACCCTGTCCACGATTCTCCGCCACAGCTCCATCTTCCTGGCAATGGATATCTGCTGTACCTGTGCTCCAAACTGCTGTGCTCTACCCTGACTATTTTCTCCACCTTCACCCACAACTCCTCATTGGTGAAACTGGGGTGCCTTAGTGGCGACATGGGTGTTGTGTGCTGTGTGTTGTGCAGCGGGTGTTAAGTGATGTGGTGGGATGTAGGGTGCATGACAGATGGATGGGTGTTTGTGGTGTGTGTGTAGTTGTCTCAATGGTCTACGCGTTAGTCTTGTGGCGATTATTGGTATTCGTGAAGGTTTGTGTGTGATGTGGGTATGTGTTTTATAGTGTCATGGGTGGGTGGGTGGATGGGGTCGTATCAGTTTCAGGTGTGTGATTTTCATTTAGGGCAATGTTGTGCTGTTTTGTATTGGGGTGGCCATTCTGAGTGCACCGGTGTGTACCACCAATGGTTTACCACCATTGAATGTCCGCCATGGTGATTCGTGGGTCATAATGTGGTGGGCGCTGTTTTGTTGGCATAACAGTATGGGTGTTCATACCGGCACTTTACTACTGACCTTTGTGCTGACGGATTTGTGTATGTGGCAGTATTCTGTTGGTTTTGTGTGTGTGTCATAATATGACGAACGGATATTCACCACCGCGGTGGTATGTTGGTGGCTGTCACCGCAGTGGTAAGCAGCATTTACCGCCAATGTCATAATGAGGGCCTAAGTTTTCACCTTCCCATAGAAGAAAAATAAATAAATAGATGGCAATGGTGCCTTTAGAACATTTAAGAATTTGGTATGAAAATAGCAAATACCCAGACAATGTTCATTTTGGCACCCAGTTCTGAATTTTGGGGGTTGTGACAGCTGCAGCACAACACTCCTGAGTGAGGCAAGCTAAGGTCTACCATGAAAATCACAGTTAGTAGAAGCAGAGGGGTGATAAAACCAAGATCTGAGAAGTTTGAGACAGTGAGATGACATATTTATTCCCAAGACTATCTGCAACCAGATGAGACTTAGGGGGTCATTACAACATTGACGGTATAAGGAATCTCGGAATCCGACGAAATTCAGACACCCACACAACACCGCCACACCAAAGGTCAGCGATAAACATGCGGAAACAAATCCTCCACCTCCACGCCAACAGAAACACGCCCATGCCATTACGACCCACGAATCCACACAGCGGTCTTTCAACCGCGGTATTCTATTGGCGGTACACACTGCTGCTCTCAAAATACACACACATCTACAAAACACCGCCACATTGGACAATTACAAATACACACACCTGATACACATACACACACCACTCCCACACATCCAATACAATATAAAACACACACCCACATCACCCACAAACCCCTACAACCAGAAATTCAGAGAGAAGGCGAGAGAGAGAGCACAGAATAGACAACCCCATCACACAGAGGCACACAACACCATCACCCACACAACATCCACGTACAAAACACCACCTACAACTACACTCACCACACTCATCAACACATACACCACCCCACACATCACACACAACACCCCATGTCACACCAAAGACACCCCCGCTTCTCCGAGGAGGAGCTCAGGGTCATGGTGGAGGAAATCGTACGGGTAGAGCCACAGCTATTTGGCTCACAGGTACAGCACACATCCATAGCCAGGAAGATGGAGCTATGGCGCAGAATAGTGGACAGGGTCAACGCAGTGGGACAGCACCCAGGAAATAGGGAGGACATCAGGAAGAGGTGGAACGACCTACGGGGGAAGGTGTGTTCCACGGTCTCCAGGCACCACATCGTGGTACAGCGGACTGGCGGCGGACCCCCACCTCCTCCCCCTCAACTAACAACATGGGAGGAGCAGGTCTTGTCCATCTTGCATCCTGAGGGCCTCAGAGGAGTCGTTGGAGGAACGGACACTGGTAAGTCAAATCTTCACTATCATATCCCCTTCCCTACCTGCATGCTATCACACCCCCCCACCCTCACACCCTCCCCTATCACCCAAACTCCTCACTAATGTACCCATCACACCAACTACACATCCCAACCCCAAGACCTACATGACACAACTAAGCATGGACACCCATCACTAAAGCATGCCCACTGCAGATACCCAGAACACCCCCCAACCATTAGCACACAACCCCAAACACAGGAGTGCCTGCACTGGGGTTCACGCACACCCAACCATTGCACACCATTACACACACACATGCATTAATCATGTACTTATACCCCCGCAGGAACCCGAAGGAACGTCACCACACCAGAGGGTCCAGACAACACCACTCCACCCCCAGAAGAGGCCAACAGTGACGACAGCAGCTCTGCCCTACTGGATCTTGATGACCAGCCCGGACCATCGTGGGCCTCAGGACAGTCGGTTCCCCTTGCCCAGCCACAGCCCAACACCGAGCTGCCACCCTCTGGTAACACCAGCACAGCACCCACCCAGCGGGCCCAAACCTCCCTACCCAGGACAGGTCAATCAGCGGTGTGTCCACCACTACAGGGCACCCAGGCTAACCCAACACCCCAACAACAACAGGGACCTGGGGGCAGTGGTAGTGGGCACACGGTCCAGGAGACGGAGGCACAGGAACACAGGGGAACTGGGAGGGCTGCTGTGCGACAGAGGGCGGACAGGCCAAGGGAACCCACTCTCCACGAGGCCCTCTCCTCCATCATGGGAGCATACCACCACTCCCAGGAGACGATGGCGACGGTCCTAGACAAGTTGCAGGAGACCCTGCGTCTGTAGGAGGAGCAGTATTTGGGGTTCATGGAAGAGCTCAGGACCATCGGCGCCGCCCTGGGCACCATCGTAGGGGTGCTGACGGACATTCAAAAGACCTTGAGGGACACGTGGCACTCCAAGGGGCCCCTGACACTAGTCAGGACGACGAACTGCCCACCACCTCCGCCGGCGCTAGTGGACAGGACGTCCCGCCACAGGACCACCACACCAGCACCCCATCCCCTGCAGACGGACAACCACCACGCAAGCGGGCCCTGAGATCCAGGAACAGGACAGAGCAAGATGGCAAGACCCCCGCCAGGAAATAAGACGACCCTGATTGTCCCCCCACTGTCCCACTTTGTTACCCTGTCCAAATCGGAACTGCCCCAGCTCCACTTCCAATGGCCAGATGTGCAATGTACCTGTGAGACTAATAGACTGTACTCTGCCATGGACATTCCTCCACCATCACCCATCCCCATTTCACAACCCCCCTTCATTTTTTAGCACTTAAATAAACACCCTTGAAACACTAAATAAAATGGAGTCAGTCTATGATTTGTAATTTTGGATTATCAATGACAGTGTCATAATGGGTTACCCATTGGAAGGCTAACATACCAATGTCACACATCACAAGCCCTTCAAGGATGCAAGCAGTTGACACGTAGGTTACCACATTTGTGAAACTGAAATGGAAGGGGACAACTCAGTTAACAAATAATGAGTGAAATGTCGGTACAGGATAGAGGTAGACGTGTGAAAGTTAATATAATGTTAAACCTGAAAATGAACTCACCTGTGTTTCACTGGAAATATTGCTGTATGACTGACTCCCTGTTGTCGTTTTCTTCTTCCTCAGCTTCATCCTCATCACTGTCCACAGGCTCCACAGGCTCCACAGCTGCTACAACACCGTCATCTGGATCATCCTCCTGTAGAAAAGGCACCTGGCGTCGCAATGCCAAATTATGGAGCATGGAGCAGGCGATGATGATGTTGCACACCTTCTTCGGTGAGTAGAATAAGGACCCACCTGTCATATGGAGGCACCTGAACCTGGCCGGAGTCACAGCCCAGGAGGGCCCAAGTATCGTCACTGGTCAGGAGACAACCGCCACCGCCAGAGTCACAGCCCAGGAGGGCCCAAGTATCGTCACTGGTCAGGAGACCACCACCACCGCCGGAGTCAGTGCCCAGGAGGGCCCAAGTATCGTCACTGGTCAGGAGACCACTGCCGGAGTCACAGCCCAGGAGGGCCCAAGTATCGTTACTGGTCCAGAGACCACCGCCCGAGTCACAGCCCAGGAGGGCCCAAGTATCGTTACTGGTCCAGAGACCACCGCCAGAGTCACAGCCCAGGAGGGGACAGGATGCCACAGCCCCGCTGGCCAATGATGGAACGTCATGCCACACACCAATGTCTAGTGTGGAGATCGTCATGCCACACACCAATGCCCAGTGTGGAGATCGTCATGCCACACACCAATGTCCAGTGTGGAGATCATCATGCCACACACCAGTGTCCAGTATCAGAACAGCCATGGCAAAGCACCGCTGAACAGTCCTGAACCGCCATGGCAAAGCACCGCTGAACAGGGCAAAGACCGCCATGTCAAAGCACCGCTGAACAGGGCAGAGACCGCCATGTCAAAGCACCGCTGAACAGGGCAAAGACCGCCATGGCAAAGCACCGCTGAACAGTCCTGAACCGCCATGGCAAAGCACCACTATACAGGGCAAGACCGCCATGGCAAAGCACCGCTGAACAGGGCATGTACCGTGTAGGAATGAATATACCGCCACATCAGTCATCCTTATCCCATGTGCAGCTGGGAGAGTGACATGACAGGAACTTTCACGGGGAGACTCATCCAGTCTGGGCACCAGTCCCCCTCCAGAACCAGTGGAGACCTGCATCTACTTGAGAGACTGTGGCTTTGCACTCCCGAGGATTGCACAGTGGGCAACCCACCCACTCTGGAGACTTGAGAGACTGTGGCTTTGCACTCCCCAGGATGGCACAGTGGGCAAACCACCCACTGTAGAGACTTGAGAGACTGTGGCTTTGCACTCCCCAGGATACATCAATGAGCATGGAGCCCCGTCGTGGATGTGGCTTTGCAGTCACCTGGCTGAGGTGCCCCCCCTTCCCTTCCCCATGAGGTGCCTGTAGTATTTCTATCTGATGCCCCGGCAGTGTTCTCTCAGATTTTGGTCAGGTATCTATTGTGGGCCTCGCCCATGCATTTTTGGACTGTTGGTGCACGGACATTGTTGTGTACATATCTGCACTACTTCTTGTATTGTATATATAATTATGAGTGATTTAGAAATATATATCTGTATATTTTTGTATGACATGTATATTGGCACATTACAATGTTTGATCGAAATTCGCATTGTCTTTGCATTCTTCCGGGGGGATTGTGGGTTGTTAATGTGATAGTTTTGACTGCATTGGTGTGTATGTTGTAATATGCGAGGGTGGGGGTGTTTGGTGGGTGTCCCCCTGACTTTTGCCTCCCCCGTGTTGTAGATGCAGTACTCACCGGTATCTTCTGCGCCTACGTCGCTGTTGGTCGTAAACGAGCAGAAAGACAAGGGCAGGTAGTATTTGGAGCTCCGGGTCCATGGAGTCGTCGTTCCTCGTGGGATGTGTTGAGGTGAGCATTTTCCCATAGCAAAAGCTGTTTCCGCCGTGTTTTTATCCACGGTGAATCCGCCCCGGAAAAGGTGGCGGATTGGCCTGTTGTAATACTGTGGGCGGTACATTGTCTCCCGCCTATCTGTTGGTGGTAACCGCCGTGCTGCTTGTCTGTACCGCCGTGGCGGACGGTGTGTTAAAGTGGCTGTCTTTGTTGGCGGTTTCCGCCAGGGTCATGATTCCATTTTTTGGTCCGCCGGCCTGTTTGCGGTATTACCGCACCTTTTCCACCGTCTGCCAGGGTTGTAATGACTCCCTTAAACCTTTACCTATCTTTCTGAGCAAATCTGATTAGCGCCATAAAATCCTGTGGGCCCCGCCACCATCACTTCAAACTAGGCTCAATTGCCTTTAGTCACCTATCTCTCCCTTGACTGTAGAACTTATAACTGACAGTCACCTTGCGGTGATTATTAAGTCTTATCCTGGGTGTCATCAGCATACACGTAAAAGAGAAATCTGTGAATTTGGATAAAACTAGGCCAAAACCTAATTCTCCATATTAGAGTCAAATAAACTAGGACCTGATGCTAAGGCCTGGACTTGATAAAAACATCTGCTGCGAGCCTTAGAAATGCAAGGAGAAGGCGGACTCCTTGAATGTGAGCTTCTAGAAATGAACCAAACCAAACTCAAACTTCATTACAGATGCTAATGTCCTTACATTTTTTGCAAAGGTAAAATGTGGTCAGTGGTGTCAAATGCTTCATATAGATCTGCTAAAACCAGAATAATGACATTACAGCTATCCCCAGTCATTCAAAGAAAATCCAGTGTCATTACCAAGAACGGTTTGACATTTCTACAGCTCCCACCCAGTCAAAAGGCAACATATTTGTTCTCATCTTATGAGCGTCCCATGATATCCACTGCCAGACACCTGGAGCACAAGACTCAAACACCCACTTCCCCAACATACATACTAACCTTCAAAATCAAGGAGAGCCAAAAGAGGAAAACAACTTTCCATTTTAATTAATTAAAAACGTTAATTTGGCACAAATCCAATAAGAGCTAAAATAACACTTACAGTTTACCACAAATGCCAGTACTTCCCTACGAGCCCTCTACCCCACAGAAATCCCAGTTCACCATGCCCAGTACAACCGAAAGAAACAGATCCCTCCTCACATCTGTCAAAACACTGCACAGATGCTCTCTCAGACCCCATAATGCCTGCTTCAGTCAAAATATGATACACCATTAACCTTTTCTTCACCATTAAAATCACGAGACTCGGATCCAACATCATTAGCACTTCCAAAGCCCCCTCCCTTCCAGCCATCCACCATCGACTCACCACCAAATGAATCTCCTTCAATCTAGGCTTGCATATGAATCTCTCCAATATCAAGACAAAAACTTATGAGGAAGACACCCTTCCTTCTCCCATCATCAAATTGATCCAAGGAGAATCTCTAAAACCCTTTCTCCACGTTGGACATGCCTCTCTAAGGAAATAAAAATTTCCAGATTCCCTTGAGACTGGCAAGATCATTCCACTGATAATGAAATCTTCCATGGACCCAGTCTACCTCACTAACCTCTGTCCTATTAGCCACCTTCCAGTTATAGGGAAACTCAGTGAGACAGTAGTCTGTGCCACCCAGCTACAAGGGCACATGAACAAAAATAATCTTGTAGGGGCCTTTAAACAGGCTTCAGACCATACTGCAGCATTGAGCGAGCCACAATTCAAGTCATCAACTGTGCCCTTCTCCTCAAACACAGGACAGAAACATATCTCTTGGGTTTGTTTGACCTCCCTGCAGCCTTCAACACAGTTGCTATCCAACTCTGATCAGCTCCCTAAAGACAAGCTCTGGATTTTTGCTATCTTAAATAGTTCCCATCCCACCTTTTAATTCAGCTTCAACTCATGCAAATAGATTTCACAAGGCCACAGAACTTTTCCATGTCCTCTGAAATGCCTTGGCTTCATCCTACCTTCCATCACCTTTAACTTTACATAAAAGTCCTTCTGTTCATTTTTGCAGACAACAGCATCAAGATCTATCAATATGAAGATGATATCAAACTCTAAATAATCATACAACTCAGCGGCATACAATTACTCAAAATATGATTCAAACACATCCATTCTTCTATGTCTGCTAACTTTCTGAAGCTAAACCCAACAAAGCCAGAAATCCTTCTGTTTGCTAGCAGCACCAAGCAACAACAGATTCAAGCCTGGCTCTTCAACTTCAACCTAACACACTTCAACCACTAGCAGATAGATCATGCAAAATCTCTTGGAAATGATAGAGACAGTAATTCAACACAGATCTCTCATTCAAGCAACACATTACAAAGAAGACCAAAATAGTTTGTTCCCTATCTCTCTCGAGAAGAAGGTGAAGCAGGTTCTCCAAAAAGATGACTTCAGAACAACAAAACCGCCTTAGTCCTCTCTTATCTGAATGAATACAACACCATGCAGAGTGGTCCAAATACAACCCTAGCACTCCTGGAGGGTTGTATACATGCAGCAGCGTGGCTCATTAGGGCTCTAAGAAATTCAACCAAATCACATTAACAAACCAGCACTTGCTTCCCTTTTCAGCCTATATCACCTTCAAGATCAAGACCCCAGCTTACTTGGCAAATAAACTAACTATGTTTGGGGTACAACACCAAACAAGGAGCCTGGAAATCACTTGTGTTAGACTTTTCATCCTTGGCGTGGTCTCCCTCAACTGTTTGCCTCTGTTCCCCAGGTTGTTGATGTATGCTGGACTCTGATGTTGCTGTTTGTGTTACTGTGGGTGCTATACCACTGCTAACCAGTGCTAAAGTGCAAGTGCTCCTTTACAAAATATATGTCATTGGCTTATCCATGTTTGGTGTATTTGATTTATTAGTAAGTCCCTAGTACAGTGCACTAGAGGTGCCCAGGGCCTGTAAATCAAATGCTACTAGTGGGCCTGCAGCACTGGTTGTGCCACCCACATAAGTAGCTCTGTAATCATGTATCAGAAATGCCACTGCAGAGTCTGTGTGTGCAGTTTTAACTGTAAATTTGACTTGGCAAAAGTACCCATTTGCCAGGCTTAAACCTTCCCTTTTCTTACATATCAGACACCCCTAAGGTAGGCCCTAGATAGCCCCAAGGTCAGGGTGCAGTGTATGGTTAAGGTAGGACATATAGGCCCTCATTGCAACCGGTGGTAAGTCCCACTTACCGCTGTGCCGACGGCCACCAAGATACCGTTACCGCAGCGGTAATCCGCCGCAGGTATTATGACCCACACAGAGAATACCGCCACAATACAGACACCCACACAAGTCTGCCACACCAAAGATCAGGGATAAAATGGCAATAGCAAAACCCACAGCGTCACGCCAACAGAAATACGCCCACAGTATCATGACCCACGAATCAATGCAGCGGTCTTTCAACCACGGTAAACCATTGGCGGTGCACACTTACAAAACCACACCACATGGGATCATTCAAAATACACACACCTGACACACATATACACACCACACCCACACACTCACACCACCATAAAACACACACCCACACTACCCACAACCCCTTACAATGAAAAAGAAGAGACCACGCACAGAGAGTCAAGCAAAGAGCACACACTCAATCAGGGGCACAGAACACCATCACGCATACACCATCCATGCACATCACAGTATACACCCCAACACATCACCCCACACATCACCTCACACATATCACTCACATCACATCCTTGGCACCCCAAAGACACCCCAGGTTTTCTGTGGAGGAGATAAGGGTCATGGTGGAGGAAATCATCCGGGTAGAGCCACAGCTATTCGGATCACAGGTGCCGCAGACGTCCATTGGAAGGAAGATGGAGTTTTGGCGGAGAATCATGGACAGGGTCAACGCGGTGGGACAGCATCCAAGAACCAGGGATGACATCAGGAAGAGGAGGAATGACCTATGGGGGAAGGTGCGTTCCGTGGTTTCAAGACACCACAGCATGCCCTGTAGAGAGACTCACCCAGCACACACAATCAGCACTCACACAAGGCCAAGGTGACAGGGAAAGCACAATGATACAGGGAAACACACCCATTGCACAAGATGGCACACACAGATACAATAACAATGCATTTGCATTTGCATTCCAACAGGACCCCTACCCAATGTCACCGGAGAGGAGGTGTCACCAACAACCAGCCCCCCTAGAAGAGGCCCACAGTGATGACAGCAGCTCTGCATACCTGAATCACAATGACCAACCTAGCCCATCAGGGACCTCTGGACAGTCGGTTTCCCTGCCACAGTCCCAACCCACCACAGAGCCTCCCCGCTCAGGAAACACCACCACAGCACCCACCCAGCAGGCCCATACCTCTGTCCCCAGGACACGTCAATCAGCAGAGTGTCCACCACTACAGGGACCCCAGGCAACCCGACTAACACAGGATGATCAGGGACCTGGGGACAGTGGCAGTGGGCACACGGTTCAGGGGACAGAGGCAGAGGACACAAGGGAAGTTGGGAGGACTGCTGTGCGACAGGCGGAGCACAGGCCCAGGGAACCGACCCTCCACGAGGCACCCTCCAACATCATGGGAGCATACCACCATTCCGAAGAGACCATGGGCACGGTACTGGCCAAGTTACAGGAGACCCAACGGCTGCAGGAAGGACAGTACCTGGGGATTAGGGAGGACCTCACAAAAATCTACACCATCCTGGTCACCATAGCAGGGGTGCTGGCTGACATGGACAAGACCATGAGGGAGGCAGTGGCACAACAAAGGGCCCCTGACACTAGCCAAACCGAGGAACAGCCTTCCTCCTCCGACGGCGCTAGTGGACAGGAGGCCTCGCCAAATGACCAACAGGCCACCAGCACCGCACCCCCTGCAGAAGGAGAACCACCCCGCAAACGGTCCCTGCGATCCAGTCAGAAGACAGAGAACATTGCCAGGAAATAGGACTCTCCTGATTGTCACCCTTCTGTCCCACTCTGTCACCCTGTCCACCTTGAACTGGCCTTACTCCCCTTCCTATGCCCCATTGGACAATGCACCTGTGATACGAAGTGACTGGACTCTACCCCGGACCATCCTCCACCATCACCCCAGCCCCTTGCACTTACCCCCATACTATTTAGCACAAAAAATAAACACCATTGAAATATTAACCATACTGGAGTCAGTGTAATGATTGGAAAGATGTATTCTTACAACATCCACAAAACATTGCAACGTCTATGTTCATTGAATTATACCAATGTATGACAGTTGGTGGGCAGCAGTACATATAGCAGGAGCCAGATTGGGGTACAGAGATCTGAAGAAAAGGAATCCAAAGGGAACAGTCAGTGGCCATAGACAGAGGGTAAGAGGCTGCCATGTCCAAACATATACTGAAATGTGAAGTTGAGTTACAGTCTCTTACCTGTGTGTCACTGGAAGTACTGCTGTATAATGTTTGTTCTGTTGTCCACATCTTCTTCATCTGCCTCCTCTTCCTCACTGTCCACAGGCTCCACCACTGCCACAAGACCATCACCAGGTTCATCCCCCAGCAGAAAAGGCACCAGGCGTCTCAAGGCCAGGTTGTGCAACATACAGCATGCCACGATGATCTGGCGCACCTTTTTCGGTGAGTAGTACAGGGATCCACCTGTCAGATGGTGGCACCGGAACCTGGCCTTCAGGAGACCGAAGGTCCTCTCAATAATCCTTCTTGTTCGCCCATGTGCCTCATTGTAACGTTCCTCTGCCCTTGTCCTGGGATTCCTCACTGGGGTCAGTAGCCATGAGAGGTTGGGGTAACCAGAGTCTCCTGTAAATATCGAGGAACAACTGTTAGACACACACTAACCCTTAGGGACAACCCCATACTCAGACCCCAACTTATACTGTGTGGGGACCTTGGCCTCACCTAATAGCCACACCCTGTGTCTCTGGAGTTGCCCCATCACATAAGGGATGCTGCTATTCCTCAAGACATAGGCGCCATGCACTGAGCCGGGATATTTTGCATTCACATGGGAGATGTACTGGTCTGCCAAACACACCATTTGCATATTCATCGAATTATAACTTTTTCTATTCCTGTAGACCTATTCATTTCTGCGGGGGCAAATGCCACATGTGTATCATCAATGGCACCAATGATGTTGGGGATATGTCCCAGGGCATAGAAGTCAGCTTTCACTGTGGCCAAATCCTCCACCTGGGGGAAGACGATGTAGCTGCGCAGGTGTTTCAGCAGGGCAGGCAACACTCTGGTCAACACGTTGGAGAACATTGTCTGAGACATCCCTGATGCCATGGCCACTGTTGTTTGAAAGGAACCACTTGCCAGGAATTGAGCACTGACAGGACCTGTACTATAGGGAGTATTCCTGTGGGCTGACGGATAGTTGACATCAGGTCCGGCTCTAATTGGGCACACAGTTCCTGGATTGTGGCACGATCAAGTCTGTATGAGATGATAATGTGTCTGTCCTCCATTGTCGACATGTCCACCAGGGGTCTGTACACCGGAGAATGCCACCATCTCATCATCTGCCTATGGAGGAGAACGGTGAGCAGAAGGTCATTTTCCACACAGATAGCACAACTGTTTTTGAATTAATGTCACAGAAGCAGTGTGTGATTTTGAAAGTCAGTATATGTGCCAATATGTGCTGTGACGCAGTTAGGTGCCATGCCATGTGCCTCCCTGAAATGGCGGCTGCCTGACCTGTGAGGAGGGACAAGGGGAAATGAGGTAACTGCGCTGGCGTTGGGCTGCGTCGCGGCTGGCGGTCGATGACACTGCACGACTCAACATTGGTTATCATTGGGCCCTATGGGTCCCAGGACCAATGGCAGTGTACGTCTTGTGGTGACGGTATGCACCTCCGCAGACGTCACTGCTGTTTTCTAGCTATTCACTCACTTGCTACCTGACCATTAACAGGAGAGGACCTACACTGCAAGTTCTGCTGTGACCTGAGTCTGGAAGCAACAATGGCTAGAGTGTCTGGGGAAGGGCCCCTGCCTTCACTGCGGAGGAGTTGGAGAAACTGGTGGATGGGGTCCTCCCCCAGTACACGTTACTCTACGGTCCTCCAGACAAACAGGTGAGTACACTGTGAGCATGATGTGCGGGCAAAGCCTGTTTGGAGTGGTGTGGATGTAAGCCACATGTTGGGGGGTGCTAAGGTGTCCTGGCCTGAATGCTGCATGAGAGGTGGTCAGTGTATGTGCATCAGGGCATGGGTGGGAACTGGTGAGCAACGAGTATGAAGGTCCGGATGGGTGAGTAATTACATTTTCCGCTGTCTTTTCCCTCTAGGTCAGCGCCCACCAGAAAAAGGGTATTTGGCATGCCATCACCAAGGAGGTGCGGACCCTGGGGATCTATCACAGGCGGAGCACCCACTGCCGCAAGAGATGGGAGGACCTGTGCCGTTGGACCAAGAAGACGGCGGAGACCCAGCTGGGGCTGGCCTCCCAATGTGGAAGGGGTGCCCGTCGCACCATGACCCCCATGATGTTCCGCATCCTGACGGTGGCCTATCCGGATTTGGATGGGCACTTGAGGGCATCACAGCAGCCACAAGGGGGTGAGTACAGATTCAGAAAGCTGACTTTGAGCACTTTAGGAACTAGCTGGGTGGGGGATGTGGGCTGTGGGTGCCTAGGCGAGGGCGATCATGGCAGGGTAGGTCCCTTGTTTGCAGGCTCTGAAGCTCTCCTACCCCAGTGGTACAAATGGCCAACTACCACTGGGCAGGGTCCTGTGGGTGTCAGGTGTGCAGATGCTGGCGTTACCCCATGGGCTGGTGAGTACCTTAGGGAGTGGTTGGGCATGGCCTAGTGTATAGGGCAGCTCAGTGTGTGTTGTGTACGCCAATGGTAGTGGTGTTGCTGGCATTGACCAAGTGGATCCTCTGTCTCCCCCCCTTCTTGTTTTGTCACCCTGTCCTTGTGTGCATTAGCATCATCTGGCAGAGAAGCAGAGGCAACGGTGACGGAGGGAGCTGCATCCTACATGGCCCATGAGGGCGAATCCACTGAGGGTGAAGGCACCAGTGGGACGGAGGACGAGGTGAGCTCCACGAAGGGGACAGGAGGGGATACCAGTGACAGCGACTCCTCCTCCGATGGAATCTCCCTGGCGGTGGGGGACACCTCTGTGCCCACCCCAATAACAGGTGCAGCCACCACCCCCCTACCAGCACTGCCCTCCCAGCAACCCCTCAGCCTGTTTCCCGTGCCCGCTCTCCCAGGAGGGTGGGCATCTCCTTCGCCCCAGGCACCTTAGGCCCTGCCCCAGTCAGCCCTGCTGCCCTCAGTGAGGTGGCTATTGACCTCCTGAGATCGCTCACTGTTGGGCAGTCAACCATTCGGAATTCCATCCAGGGTGTCGATAGGCATTTTCAACAAACAAATGCATACCTGGAGGGCATTCATTCTGGTGTGGCGGCCCAACAGAGAGCATTTCAGGCTCTGGCCTCAGCAGTGATGTTAGCCATTGTCCCTGTGTCTAGCCTCCCCCCTCCAACTTCCACTACCCCGACCCAATCCCCTCTACCTCACCCTATCCCAAGCATACATTCAGACCAGCATGCACACAAAAGTGTCTCAGGAAAACATAAGCACCACATATCATCACACAGGCACTCACACAAGCACCATACCCATGCACACATACCAACATCCACTTTCTTCACTGTGTCCCCCTCCTCCTCTCCGTCCACCTCCCTCCCAGTAGTGTCTCCACTCACACCTGCATGCCCTACATCATCAGCCACTGCCTCCATCACCAGAATGCCCATCATAACACACCCCTCACGAGCAATCACTAACCCACAACTATGCACATGTCCTCTGTGTCCTCTCCTAGTGTGTCTGTGAGCCCTCCTCCCAAAGTAAACAAACGCAGGCACATACCCACTCAACAGCCATCCACCTCACAACAGCCTCCAGCCCATGCACCTTCACCCAAACTCAGCAGACATACATCTCCTACAACCACCACCTCTTCCTCCACTCCCACACCCCCTCTATCTTCCCATCCCAGTGTGTCCAAAAAACGTTTCGTGGCTAATGTTGACCTCTTCCCTACGCTTCCCCCGCCCCGCCCTTCCCCAAGGGCCAGGATGTCTAGATCCCAGGCCAACACCTCAGCCACTAAGTCTGCATCCTCGGTGGTCCCTGCAAGTCTGAGAGGATCAAAGGGGGCACCTGTCAGGGCTGGCAGTGTGCCACCTACCAGTGCAAAAGACTAACCGATTCCGCCACCTGCCAAGGTTAAGAAGGGGCTGACATGCAGCACAGAAAAGACGCAACAACCACCCAGCAAGGCCTCACCTAAATCAAAAGAGGACAGTGCCAAGGTCCCAGCAGCGTCTACCAAGGTGGGGAAGGGGGAAAAAGCTAAGGTAAGGCACTTCAGGGCTTGTAGCCTCCAGGTGAGGGACTGGTGACCACCATTTGTCCTGACATGCCAGCAACCTGTACCATGGTAAGCACCGCCGCAACGACCGCTAGCTGCACCACCACCTGCCCCGCCATCTGCACTGCCCCCTGCACCGCCACTGCCACAAGGACAGTCACCAGCATTATCCCCAGTGGGCAGCCATCCGAGGCTGCTGGAGACGGCCTGGTGTCTCCCTCCACTACTACCAGCACCTGCACCACGGGCAGCACCAGCAGCATCTCTGCCGCAGGCACCGCCGCTGGCACCACCACCTGCACCGCCTTATGCAATGCCACATGCCCAGCCGGTGCCACTACATCGGACATCAGCAACATCCCCTGTGGGCAGCCGTCCGAGCCTGCAGGAGACGTCCTGGACCCTGCACCCACCACTTGAGGCACCAGACTGGCACTACCAGCAGTTTGCAGCCTAAGTCGCCGCAGGATGGAGTCTGGCTCTGCCTCCATGGAATATATTGCTACCTGTTCCCTGCACATCTCATGCCTCAGACACCCAGGTGAGGGAATGGGAACTGCCATACCCCAGGTGCAGCATCACTGGGCACAAGGCCCCCTCCAGAACCAGTGGAGAGATGCTTCCACTTGCCCAATCCTTGGCAGGATGAAGCAGACTGGGCACGATTCCCCCTACAGAACCAGTGGAGAGATGCATCCACTCCCCTTACCCTTTGCAAGATGAAGCAGACTGGGCACAAGTCCCCCCCCCAGAACCATTGGAGAGATGCATCCACTCACCCAATCCTTGACAGGATGAAGCAGACTGGGCACAATGCTCCCTCAAGAACCAGTGGAGAGATGCATCCACTCACCCAATCCTTGGCAGGATGAAGCAGACTGGGCACAAGGCCCCCTCCAGAACCAATGGAGAAAAGGCATCCATCCCCCATCCTTGGCAGGATGAAGCAGACTGAGCACAATACCCCCTCCAGAACCAGTGGAGAGATGCATCCACTCACCCAATCCTTGGCAGGATGAAGCAGACTGGGCAAAAGGCCCCCTCCAGAACCAGTGGAACATGTCAACCTCTTGAGAGTTTTGAGAGACTGTGGCTTTGCACTCCCCAGGAGCAAGCAGTGGGCAACCCACCCACTTGAGAGACTTGACAGATTGAGAGACTGTGTGTGAGAAAGTAGCCTCTTTCTAGCCTTGTTACCCCCACTTTTGGCCTGTTTGTAAGTGTATGTCAGGGTGTTTTCACTGTCTCACTGGGATCCTGATAGCCAGGGCCCAGTGCTCATAGTGAAAACCCTATGTTTTCAGTATGTTTGTTATGTGTCACTGGGACCCTGCTAGTCAGGACCCCAGTGCTCATAAGTTTGTGGCCTATATGTATGTGTTCCCTGTGTAGTGGCTAACTGTCTCACTGAGGCTCTGCTAATCAGAACCTCAGTGGTTATGCTCTCTCATTTCTTTCAAATTCTCACTAACAGGCTAGTGACCAATTTTACCAATTTACATTGGCTTACTGGAACACCCTTATAATTCCCTAGTATATGGTACTAAGGTACCCAGGGTATTGGGGTTCCAGGAGATCCCTATGGGCTGCAGCATTTCTTTTGCCACCCATAGGGAGCTCTGACAATTCTTACACAGGCCTGCCACTGCAGCCTGAGTGAAATAACGTCCACGTTATTTCACAGCCATTTTACACTGCACTTAAGTAACTTATAAGTCACCTATATGTCTAACCTTTACCTGGTAAAGGTTAGGTGCAAAGTTACTTAGTGTGAGGGCACCCTGGCACTAGCCAAGGTGCCCCCACATTGTTCAGAGCCAATTCCCTGAACTTTGTGAGTGCGGGGACACCATTACACGTGTGCACTACATATAGGTCACTACCTATATGTAGCTTCACAATGGTAACTCCGAATATGGCCATGTAACATGTCTATGATCATGGAATTGCCCCCTCTATACCATCCTGGCATAGTTGGCACAATCCCATGATCCCAGTGGTCTGTAGCACAGACCCTGGTACTGCCAAACTGCCCTTCCTGGGGTTGCACTGCAGCTGCTGCTGCTGCCAACCCCTCAGACAGGCATCTGCCCTCCTGGGGTCCAGCCAGGCCTGGCCCAGGATGGCAGAACAAAGAACTTCCTCTGAGAGAGGGTGTGACACCCTCTCCCTTTGGAAAATGGTGTGAAGGCAGGGGAGGAGTAGCCTCCCCCAGCCTCTGGAAATGCTTTGTTGGGCACAGAGGTGCCCAATTCTGCATAAGCCAGTCTACACCGGTTCAGGGGACCCCTTAGCCCTGTTCTGGCGCGAAACTGGACAAAGGAAAGGGGAGTGACCACTCCCCTGACCTGCACCTCCCCTGGGAGGTGTCCAGAGCTCCTCCAGTGTGCTCCAGACCTCTGCCATCTTGGAAACAGAGGTGCTGCTGGCACACTGGACTGCTCTGAGTGGCCAGTGCCACCAGTTGACGTCAGAGACTCCTTGTGATAGGCTCCTTCAGGTGTTACTAGCCTATCCTCTCTCCTAGGTAGCCAAACCCTCTTTTCTGGCTATTTAGGGTCTCTGTCTCTGGGGAAACTTTAGATAACGAATGCAAGAGCTCATCCGAGTTCCTCTGCATCTCTCTCTTCAACTTCTGATAAGGAATCGACTGCTGACCGCGCTGGAAGCCTGCAAACCTGCAACATAGTAGCAAAGACGACTACTGCAACTCTGTAACGCTGATCCTGCCGCCTTCTCGACTGTTTTCCTGCTTGTGCATGCTGTGGGGGTAGTCTGCCTCCTCTCTGCACCAGAAGCTCCGAAGAAATCTCCTGTGGGTCGACGGAATCTTCCCCCTGCAAACGCAGGCACCAAAAAGCTGCATTACCGGTCCCTTGGGTCTCCTCTCAGCACGACGAGCGAGGTCCCTCGAATCCAGCGACTCTGTCCAAGTGACCCCCACAGTCCAGTGACTCTTCAGTCCAAGTTTGGTGGAGGTAAGTCCTTGCCTCACCTCGCTGGGCTGCATTGCTGGGAACCGCGACTTTGCAGCTACTCCGGCCCCTGTGCACTTCCGGCGGAAATCCTTTGTGCACAGCCAAGCCTGGGTCCACGGCACTCTAACCTGCATTGCACGACTTTCTAAGTTGGTCTCCGGCGACGTGGGACTCCTTTGTGCAACTTCAGCGAGCACCATTTCACGCATCCTTGTAGTGCCTGTTTCTGGCACTTCTCTGGGTGCTATTGGCTTCAGAGAGGGCTCCTTGTCTTGCTCGACGTCCCCTCTCTCTGCTGGTCCAATTTGTGACCTCCTGGTCCCTCCTGGGCCTCAGCAGCTTCCAAAAACTCTAACCGCACGATTTGCAGCTAGCAAGGCTTGTTGGCATTCTTTCGGCGGGAAAACACTTCTGCACAACTCTCCACGGCGAGAGGGATCCGTCCACCAAAGGGGAAAGTCTCTAGCCCTTTTCGTTCCTGCAGAAACCTCAGCTTCTTCTGACCAGTAGAAGCTTCTTTGCACCCGCAGCTGGCATTTCCTGGGCATTTGCCCATCTCCGACTTGCTTGTGACTTTTGGACTTGGTCCCCTTGTTCCACAGGTACCCTAGATTGGAAATCCACCGTTGTTGCATTGTTGGTTTGTGTCTTTCCTGCATTATTCCTCTAACACAACTTCTTTGTCCTTAGGGGAACTTTAGTGCACTTTGCACTCACTTTTCAGGGTCTTGGGGAGGGTTATTTTTCTAACTCTCACTATTTTCTAATAGTCCCAGCGACCCTCTACAAGGTCACATAGGTTTGGGGTCCATTCGTGGTTCGCATTCCACTTTTGGAGTATATGGTTTGTGTTGCCCCTATCCCTATGTTTCCCCATTGCATCCTATTGTAACTATACATTGTTTGCACTGTTTTCTAAGACTATACTGCATATTTTTGCTATTGTGTATATATATCTTGCGTATATTTCCTATCCTCTCACTGAGGGTACACTCTAAGATACTTTGGCATATTGTCATAAAAATAAAGTACCTTTATTTTTAGTATAACTGTGTATTGTGTTTTCTTATGATATTGTGCATATGACACTAGGTGGTACTGTAGTAGCTTCACACGTCTCCTAGTTCAGCCTAAGCTGCTCTGCTAAGCTACCATTATCTATCAGCCTAAGCTGCTAGACACCCTATACACTAATAAGGGATAACTGGGCCTGGTGCAAGGTGCAAGTACCCCTTGGTACTCACTACAAGCCAGTCCAGCCTCCTACACTGTGGCCTTGCACTCCCTAGGAGCAAGCAGTGGGCAAATCACCCACTTGAGAGACTGTGGCTTTGCACTCCCTAGGACCAAGCAGTGGGCAAACCACATATTTGAGAAACTTGAGACACTGTGGCTTTGCACTCCCCAGGACATCGCTGTGGGCATGTTGCCCCCTCGAGGAGCAGTGGCATAGTACTATCTTCCGGCTGAGGTGCCCCCTCCCCTTCCCCCTGAGGTGGCTGTGTTTTTTCAACCTGATCCCCCTGCAGTGTTCTTTCTGTTTTGAGGCAGGAGTCAAGTGTGGGCTTCGCTTGTACATATTTGTATAAACTGTTGTTTACAATCATTAACCGTGCATTCTTCCAGGGGGTTATGGGGTGTATCTGTAATGTTGTTGGATCTGTTAGTGTGTATGGTGTTGTGGGTGAGGGTGGGGGGTGGGGGTGTTGCATGTTTCGTATGTGTGTCACTCTCTTTTTCATCCCCCCTCCCCTATGTGCTAGGTGCAGTACTCACCGTCATTGTCGCTGTCACCTTCTTTCAAATTCCTGGTGTATTAGCAGATACCCCATCATGGGGTGGACATGCAGTTCGGGCTCCATGGCATCCTGGTTCTTCATTGAGTGTCGAAAGGTGAGTGGTTCCCCTTCAGCGTACTGTTTCCGCCGTCCTTTTGATGTCATTGGTACTGCCCCAGAAAAGCCAGCGGATTGGTGACTTGTAATATGGTGGGCGGTACATTGTCTTCCGCCTGTCTGTTGGCGGTGACTTCCGCGGTGTTTGTTGCTAACGCCCTGGCGGTCGGAATGTTAAAGTGGCTGTCTATGTGGGCAGTTTTTGTCGCCCGCCAGCCTTTTGGCAGTATCACTTCCGCTTTATCACTGACTGCCAGGTTTGTAATGAGGGCCATGGTAATGTGTTTTATATGTCCTGACAGTGAAATATTGCTAAATTTGTTTTTCACTCTTGCAAGGGTTGTCCCTCTCACAGGTTAACATGGGGGCTACTTTTAAATCTGATTAAAGTGTATTTTCCCCTTAGGAGCGGATGGACATGTAGAGTTTGGGCTCTCTGAGCTCACAATTTAAAAGTACATCTTTTAATAAAGTTGATTTTAAAATTGTGTGTTTGAAAATGCCACTTTTAGAAAGTGAGCATTTTCTTGCTTATACCATTTCTGTGACTTCCCTGTCTGGGTCAGTTTGACAGTTGGGCTGGTTGCACCTCACACTAGACAGTGACACAAAGGGAGCTGGGGTGTAGTCTGCATTTCCTGATGAGCCATCTGTGCTAGGAGGGTGGGGAGGAGTGGTCACTTACACCAGAAAGGGCTGTGCCTGTCCTCACACAATGCAGTCTCCAGCCCCCTGGTGAGTGTCTGGGGCCTGGCCTGGGCAAGACAGGATTTCACATTCAAAAGAGACTTTACTTTGAAGTAGGCCTACCTCAAATGAGAAATTGGATATAAGAAGGGCACCAAAAACCACAGACTTTAGAACACTTCTGGAAACAAGAGGAACCTCTGCATGGAGAAGAGCTCAAGAGCTGATGAAGAAGAGCTGCCCTGCCTGTGACTGTGCTTTGTGGAGCTATCCTGCAGTTGCTGCTTCTGCCAGAGTAAGAGGGCAAAGACTTGACTTTGTGTGCCTTCTTTCTTGAGAAAAGATCTCCAAGGGATTGATTTAGAGCTTGCCTCCTGTTGTTTGAAGTCTCAGGGACAGCAGAGACTTCTCTCTGCCAGCCCCTGGAGTCTCTGGAGAGACTCCTGCCCTGACAAGTGGTATCATATCCAGTCCCTGGGCCCTTGAAAGGAAAAGCTGGTGAAAAATCAAGGAAATTGACTTCGGATGCCTCCGGACTGACGCTGCTGAATCCGGTGACGCCGCCTGCAACCGACTGCATGCCTTAATGAAAAAATCAGGGGTATGGGTCATATGATGTTACTTTCAATGATGTGATTAATGCTAAACGGTATGTGATGTTACTTCTACTTCCCTTGTTATGTTGGTAAATTGACACCCATGGATCATCACCAATTGAGATAAATGCTGTTGACACTCTTCTTTCAAGAACACTATCCCTGACCTTAACGTCTCTATTGACCTTACCCCCAATGGATTGTATCCGCCTGCTTCAATTGCTTTCAAGCTAGGTTAATACAATATTAGCAAATAGGCTGCAATTCCTGAAGTATTTTAATCAGAGAAACAGTGAGAAAGCATTTTAGGCAGGACAAGAACATGCTTAAACGAGTTGAGTAAATCTCTTGATGTTAATCAGAGGTTTAAAGTCTCACCAATACAATATACAAACCTCAGTATCATGCCAATATTGAGTTAAGACCTGGTTGGAAGTTTGTAGCTGTGACTGTGAACCATTTTATGTAAGTCTATTCGGGATGAAATAGTAGGTCTCAACCAAGAGAGGTTATCACAAGTCTAAGTTGGGCCAAGACAGACTTGCTTTTGGAATGCCTTTGATATGCTGTCACTGCTAAATTTGTGACCTTTTTTTAGGAGGGAAAGCCACTAGAGGGGCATAGATAGAAATATGACCCGTTTAAAAAAAGTGAAACAACCAAGACGTTCTCTATTAATAATCCACCAATGTGCCAGATGTGTAGAATTATTATGTTAAGTTACAGCACTACACAGTGGCAAGCTCTCATACACATAGCACAATAATGTGTTAGTCACTGCACACAGTAACATTTGTTTCCAAAAACTACCATGGCCAATAGGGCCTACGTAAAGGATCGGTTACCATACAAATAGAGTACAATACACAATATAGTACTGACATTCAATTGCTAATTTACATCATACCCAAATAACATTTTAGGTAATTAAATGCGTGATCAAACAATGGAATCGTAAACCACATCAGAATACATGTGTAATTCCAAAGATAAAGTGCATGGTCCACACAGTGGAGCATCGCATGGCCTATTCCTGCTTCCTCTGTTAAGTTGCTACTGATATATCTTTTCAACGCCATAAATGAAACTTAAAAAATAATGCAAAATGCAGTGTCGACATTCAATTGCTAACTGGCATCATACCCAAGAAACGTCTAGGTATCTAAATGCATGATAAATCAATGGAATCGTAAACCTCTTATCAGAATACATTTGTGCTTTCAAAAATAAAGTTCATGCTCTACACAGCAGAGTAAAGCATGACCTATTCCCGCTCTTGCTTTGTCGTGTAACCAGCTACTAATATATCTTTTCAATGCCATAATTCTCTATCTATCTCTCTGACTCGTGCCCTTAGGTAACTATAACTTATGCCCCCACCATGTCATGAGTGCAGTAATTTGTGGAGTAATTATCAGTGCATGTCAAGGGCACAAGTTATAGTTACCTTAGGGCATGCGTTATAGTTACTTCAAATAATTATAACTATAACGTGAATCTCTAAGGTTTTGTACTAGTAAATTCAGAACCAAACTATAACATCCCTGTAACTTTTGTTTTTTTAAGAGAATTTCCATGTTTTTAAAATTCTATTTCCTAACTATAACGTCCCTGTAACCTTTTTAAAAAAAATGTTTTGTTTTTTTTCAACATACATAAAGTAATTTTCATTACTAAAAGTTAACCCAACCACCGCCGTGCACAGCCTTAGGCCATGCTTGGCGGCAGTTGGCCTCAGGACATGTAGCCAATGCACTATAACCACCCAATGTTGCTTAGAGCATGCTCTGCGGCCAACCCCTCTAGCCCCCCTAACCACTGAACCCTGAGAGAGAGAGAGATAGAAAGTGAGAGATTGAGAGAGAGAGAGAGCGATTTAAGCTTTGAAGAATCATACACTTAGAATGAGATATTTCTCGATTAATTGAAAAGAACAATGTTTTTGTCAATTAAAAAGAGTGAGATCACCTTTCAGTATGTAACTTAAATATTTATAGTTGAAAGGAAACTAAAGCAGGAATTGAACACTGACTCAAACTCTTACCCTTTAGTGTGGACATGTGAAACCTTAACCACTAGGCTATAGGTGACTCCTTACTATGCAGTTTCCAGATGTAGCTATGACATTCAACCCACAGATTTTGAGGGGAAAAAGACTTCACTGTTTCATCAGTAGGAATGTTTAACAGTGAAAACACTCAAAAATAAACAGACACACTGCCAAGCGATACTAGGATTTAAATCTTCAACCTGCTCATTGACAGTGCAAGACCTTGACCATTAGGCCAGAAGAGTCTCTGTTCTGCTTTGCATCCAAACGTAACAACAACATTCTTATCAAACATCTTGCTAGTCTGACTCTTTGAAGTCATTGTGGAGAGACCATTGCATTAACAATCTAACAATCTCTCTCTCTTCCATCCCATGGAAGAGAAAGAGAGAGTGACAGGACCGTGGGGGTAGCCTCAAGGCCCCCCTGATCCTAGCCGGCTTCTTGCATCCTGCAGGAGCTGGAATTGCTTTAAATAGCAGCTCCCTGCTTGTGGGTGCAGTATTTTCATCTGTTTCCGTGCATGCATATTTGCATGCAGGGAAACAGATGAAAACTTCACTTTCTGCAAGTAGGAGCTGTTTGACAGCTTTCCCTTGCAGAAAGTGAAGTGCTTGCTCCGACTTGGTGGGAGAGGTCAAAGCTCGCGCCAAGTCAGACCAAACAGCTATGTCCAGGGTTTGGCACCCCGGGACATATCAGGAGCCGGCCAAGGGGGTGGCTGTCCCTCCTGCCATCACGATCTCCACGAGGAGGGCTGCATGGCCCCCCTGCATAGCATCAGGTAGCCCCCGGGAGGTGGTGGTCCTCAGGACCAAGGGTCTGAAATGGACCAGCTATTTTATTTCAATTTAGCCCTGAGGAGGTGGTGATACCTAGGGCTATGGGGGGCTGGGTAGCCCTCTGCATTTTAATACTTTTTAGCTCTGGGAAGTTGGTAGTGCTTGGGGCTGTGGGAGGGGCTAGGTTGCCCCCCTGCATTTAAATACTTTCTAGCCCTGGGGAGCTTGTAGTCCCTGGGGAAGTGGGAGGGCCAAATGGACCCCCACATTTAAGTATTTGTTAGCCTTGGGAGGTGTTGTTCCCTGAGGTTGTTGGGGGGGGGCTGCTTAGACTCCTTGCATTTATTAGTATATATCCCCAATGAGGCAGCGGTCACCAGGGCTGCAAGAATCCAGGTGTCTCCTGCATTTAAATATTTGTTAGCCCCAGGGAGATGGCGGTCACCAGGGCTGCAGGGGGGCAAGGCACCCCTCTGCATTTACACACTTGTTATCCCCGGGGATGTGGTGGTCCCCGGGGCTGAGGGGAGTCTGCATGTCCCCCCACATTCATTATTTTATAGTCACAGGGAGGTGGCAGTCCCTGGGGCTGCAGGGGGGCCCAGATTCACATATCTACTGCACATTTATGGCAATAATAAAAAAAAAAAACAATGCTTTGTTTCCTGGGGGGGGGGATCTTTGGGACCCTTGCACCAGTGCTAAGGGGTCAGGGTGTCCCTACCTTGGCCCCTTTTCTTTTTTTCTCTTTTTTTGTGGGCACTTGGCTGAAGTTGAGTCCCAAGATGGCTGCCAATACTTCCTGGTTGAAGTGCTGGCAGCCAATCAGAGGTCTGCATTTCTCTGCACAAGCTCAATATTATTCACAATTATTTTTCCACAAAAAATCCAAAGGGTAGAACTTAGATATAGTTAGGGGACCCCCCTGCCCTAGTACAATGATCCCCTCATTCCTGCTGGTCTGTTCGTCTGGAACATTGCAATAGAGCATTATTGCCAGTCAGACCAGCAGGAACAGTACTACAAGTTGGCACACAGCTCTCTTAAAGGAGCCGAATGCTAGCTTATAGCAGAGAGGGGGCTGACCAGCACCCTCGGAATGCACACTGTCTGCAAAGCAGACAGTGGGAATTGTGAAGGTGCTGGGTGTGGGGGCCTGCACTGCCCATGCCATGGCAAGAGCAGTGCAGGGACCCCCCATGTTCCCAGCACACCCTCACCACCAGTCTTTCCATGTCAGTGAAACCAACATGGAGAGGCTGGCGGTGAGGGGGAGTTGTAATCAGCCAGGTGGTGCTGAGTTCAATGCTGCCCTGGCTGAGTACAACTTTGACCACTGTCATGCCATCGAGAACCATGTTCCTGGAGTGGACGGCGGTCCCCTGGCAGTTCCGTCTGCAAGGATTGTAATTGGGTAGTCGGACCACCCGGAGGACTTTAAAAATAGTTATAACTATATTAGTTCTAATGTTTGTGCAGTTTATACATGTTGGGCAATGGCACTGTAGTATAATAACCCCTAACTTTAACTATACATCTAAAACTATACCTACCTACTTGTCTAGTGGTTCGGTCTGTAGTTGTGTCTAAAATCCTTATGAGAATTATAATGGGATTTATGATTATAAAAATCACAATGGGAATTATGATGGGAAAGTCACTACATACTTGGCCAGCTGATCATGCCAGAGCCTGCCTAGCATAGTGCCTCATGAGCAAAGTCAAACTGAGGCTCTAAGTCTTCAAATCTGGCTGTTTCTGCATGTTGAATCATTTTGTAGATGAGGTTTTTTATGATGATATTTGCTCCTTGAGTTTCAAAAGAATCTTTAAAAGTTAAATGTATATATTTTTTCTTTTTCCATTTATAACATTCCATATTGAAATCACTGCATTCTTTTAGGTTTGACACCAAACAAACAATGGGTAGTGCTTTCAAAAGAAGGTAATGCACAACTTCTTCTTGAGTTTTTAAATGTGGGCATAAAGTAGATATACTTCTTGTCAGAAGCATTTTTTGGACTTTCTGTCGCAGTTTTAGCCTAATATCTTTTAGAATTTTCCACATATTCTTCATAATTTGTTTGTCTTATATTTTGTGTAAGTTTACTGTATTAGAAATGTAACCAAAGATTAACATTACCTATACTATGCCTATGCCTGTATAGGTTAGAGTTTCTTTAACTGCCACATTTCTAAGAACTGGGCCCCTTTAACTGAAGTAAGTTGAAGTAGATCACCAGCAAATGGATTATGATGTGCTGTCTTCAGTATTTCTGACATGTGCAAGTGAACAAAAGCCATCATTAAGTTGGAAACCATACTAACCTCATCTAAAATCAAAATGTGCACTTTTTGGAGAACTATATGAAGTTCCTATTAGGAATCACAATTTAATTTTAAGTGTTCCAGTTTGTTATTATATGTTCAATTGGTAGTAATTGGTAGTAGTAGTAGTCAGTGTAATGTTATATCTTTAATATTATGTGCCGCTAATCCCGTAGTTGCGGCAGTAACTACACATTATAAGTTTGAATAGGTTACTTTTTGAAAGTAATCAGTTATAGCCTTTATAAGGAAACATTTCCTGGTACTAGTCTGGCCTGAAAATCTGAACATATACATTAACCCTATTCATGCTGAAGTCGATCAACACTTGTTTTAATTAAATCAAATATTTTATGTTGATCACTATTTATTTGTGATAAGAGGTAGTCAAAGTTTTCTCCATCCTTACACATTTCACCCACATCAAGTTCAACCTCACCCACAGTCATTGTTCCTTCATTAACAATATTTGGTCCACAAGTCGGTCTGTAGGTGTTATACTTGAAAGTTTACTGATGCTTGCGGTATTGCATAACATTTCTGATTGGATTTTTTTACATGAAAACATTTCTTGGTCCAACATGTCAACCTAAATCTTGAACTCTGGTATTGTAATATAGGGTCTGCAGTCATAAAAGTTTTCCTCAAATGATGTAAATGTTCCAATCAATTTTTCCTCTTTTGCTCCGGTTTAAAAAGCTGTAACAGTGCCAAGGTATAAAATGATATATTAAATGATATTAGGAATATCATATGTAAGTTTGCAGTGATTAAATAGGTTAGGTTCAAAATGACGCCTTAAGCAAACCTCTGTTCCATTCACTTAAAATTTCCAGTATTAACATCCTCAACAACATTATTTCTTTAAGTATAAAATTGAGGTACTTCATATAGTGATAAGTATTCCAGTAAAGAGCTTTGGTTAGGGTAGTATGTGCCTATTAAACTTGTTTTGAAAATGATCTTGTTTTCAAGATCAAAGTAAGCAAATTATTCAATTTCTGATAAAGTCTTCTTCTCAAAGATGCTCTTCCTAAGCTAAGCCATGCACTAACAGTCACATGCCTGCATAACTGGTGGGGCAGCTAAGTTGATATAGGGGGTCATTCCGACCCCGGCGGTCAAGGACCGCCGGGGCCGGGGTCGGCGGGAGCACGCCAACAGGCTGGCGGTGCTCCGCAGGGCATTCTGACCGCGGCGGTATGGCCGCGTTCAGAACAGGAAAACTGGCGGTGTCCCGCTGGTTTTCCGCTGCCCTGAGGAATCCCCCATGGCGGCGCAGCTTGCTGCGCCACCATGGGGGATTCCGACCCCCTCACCGCCATCCTGTTCCTGGCGGTTCCGACCGCCAGGAACAGGATGGCGGTGAGGGGGGTCGTGGGGCCCCTGGGGGCCCCTGCAGTGCCCATGCCAATGGCATGGGCACTGCAGGGGCCCCCGTAAGAGGGCCCCACTTTGAATTTCAGTGTCTGCTTAGCAGACACTGAAATTCGCGACGGGTGCTACTGCACCCGTCGCACCCTTCCCACTCCGCCGGCTCCATTCGGAGCCGGCTTCCTCGTGGGAAGTGGTTTCCCGCTGGGCTGGCGGGCGGCCTTCTGGCGGTCGCCCGCCAGCCCAGCGGGAAAGCCAGAATGGCCTCCGCGGTCTCTCGACCGCGGAGCGGCCATATGGCGGTTCCCGCCAGGCGGGCGGCGACCGCCGCCCGCCGGCCTCAGAATGAGGCCCATAGTCTTTTAGTTAAGGATTGCTCAGGAGATATTTCTTTCCATACTTCCTTTAGTCAGTTTTCTCAGCTTTAGAATCATATGAAGTACTGGCCAGCGGCAGTTGGATTATCAGCAACAAAACAGATATCAGTATTGGAATTCCACATATGCTGTATTAAAGGGTTTTAGTAACTGATCCACTCCAATGTGTGTCGTTGTGGACATTCTTGAACAGCATGCCTAACGGAAGACATAAGATTATTCACTCTTCCTTTTTTTTAAATTGGTCTTCGAAATCCAAAATAACATTTAGGGACAGATTTAATGGAAAATGATGGGGCGCAGCGCTGGACCAAATTTGGCAGCGTGTGCACCATCTGTTTCAAAACGCAGGGATGCACAGTATTTACTAGAATACAGCACACCCCTGTGTTTCCCCTGTGCCTGCACTAAATTTGCTGCCATGCACCAACACAGTCACCCTTGCATCGTAGTGCAAGGATGGCTGCATTGAGGGGAGACAAAAACAATCTTAAATCGTGATTTGCTCTTTCTATGTGTGCTACAATATGCAGCACACAGAGAACAAGAAAAAAAAGAGGAGAAATTAAAGCATTTCTCCACGTTGTGCCACTCTAATGCCACCCCTTTGACGGTGCCTCATGTTTACAAAAACTCAAAGATCTGAGGCAGCATCAAAATGTAATGGGTGTTGCTGCGGCACACCCACAGCACCACCCATTGCACGCCCCTTCCATGAAAAGTGCTGGATGTGAAGGGGCTGTATTTACAAGGTGGCGTTAAGCCACAAAAAGTGGCTTAACACCACCTTGTAAATAGGGTGCAGGGCATAGTGCCATCGGAGCGTCACAAAAAGTGACGCTCCTGTGGTGCTAGGGGCTCTTAAATATGCCCCTTAGTTTACTATTCCGATCTGTTTTAAAATTTTCTTAAACAGTATTTACCACATTTTTTACTGTGAAATTTAATAACTTTCCTTATTTGGGATGTCACAAGTACTGAAGAAAAATATATTAACCAAAGTTATCTCCAAATGTTAGTGCATTTTATTTTTCCTAACAGTATGTAAATATAAGGTGCATCTCTTGCTTGGTACTCTTTTCTCCAAAAGAAATCAACAACCTCTCTTAGGAGATTTAAAAAATGTATTTGTTATGAATTTAGGCATAGATTGAAACTTGTGCTGGATCTAAAGAATATAATTCCCCTGGTGTTTTCACATTCACATGGGACAAATTATTGTTAGCTTCAACTAGAAAAATGTATAAATTGTCCCATCGGTGTTCGGCACAACTCAAAGTAAGAAACTGAGGGGCATATTTAATCGCGCCTAACACCACCCTAGCTGCATTGCGTCACTTTGCAAACCCTTTTGCCACATTATGCCTGTGCTAGGTATAATGTATGCAAGGGGGGCGTTCGAGCACTAGGCGGTCCACAAACATGGTACAGTGAAATTTAACAGATTTCACCGCACTATTTTTGGTGTCATTTTTAACACCTGCTCAGAGCAGACATTAAAATGACCTTCCATAGAAACCTATGGGCATCCTTGCACTTTGCTACACTAGGGTCAAAACTTTTGATACTAGTGTAGCAAAGCATCATAAAATGTTCACACTATTGTGCTAATGACCAACATGGTGCTCCGTATGTAAATACGGCACAAACATGGTGTTGTTAGGTGCCGCTAGGTGGATGCACTTTTTTCTTAAATATGGGCCCAAGTTGGTAGTCCCAAAATCCACAACACACAATTTAGTTCTCTGTGTCTTTGGTGCCAACATTCATTTGTGCCTCGCTGACTTGTCATGATATTTACTCAGTTATATTCTAGGTTTTGGTCATTGCTGTCCACATTATTTAGGAACTATTAGGGTGTTATGTTATTAAATCCAGTTCTAGTTCACATCACATGCGTGACAGAATAGGAGGTAATGGATAATTCACTTTCATATGGTAAAGTGAAAATATAAGGTATGTTTTGCCTAAAATGTGGGCCTTTTGAATATAGTCTTCTACAACAATATTGTGATGCTGAAATTGGAATAGGACGTTCATCATGTTGCCCTCCTTTTCCAGTTGGAAATACAATTGGATAAAATAGAGCATCTAGAGTTTTTTTTCAAAAACCAGCAGGATCTCCTATAGCCTCTCCCATTCGATATAGTGGGTGTATACTATGGTGCTCATATATTTCTTCTGAGTGTTCTATATTAGTATTCTGAAACAGGCCTATGTTACTTTCATCTAGAACTAGTAGGTCAGTGATATCTATGAAGTCATTCAGTTTCAAATTCTTGTAGTGTATTTTATATTCTAACAAGTATGAAAATTAGCATCTTGTATTTTGGAAATGCTTATCAATTCTTGCCAATGTTTTGTATCTTTTGTTGCCACTGTTGGCACTCTATTAGCTATTACAACTAAAGGTTCTTCTAATTTGCATTGTACTCCCACAGTTTCAATGTTAAAAAAAAAAAAAAATCTAATGGTAGATAAACAGCCTTTCCTTTTAGAACACACACTAGTTCTTGAGCTCAAAAGTTCTGATATAGGTTGCATTCTAATAATAGTTGGTAAAGGATGTAAAATTTCAATTAATATACATGTTTATACTGTAAGTATCTTCTTGATTGATGCATATGTTCAATACAGATCACATTGTAAAGAGCACATGTTTTGGTAGTTACATTTGGAGCAGGTGGAATACAATGTGCATAATCAGCAAGCATTGGTTATAATAAATGAGGCATTTATCAAGCATTGACTATTTCAAACTTGATATTCAAGGATATAATTAATATACCCAAATAAGTCTGCATGTCGCAAGCAATAGCATCTTACTGTAATCAAGCTCTTTGATGTGCTGGAGTAAACACAACACCTACATATCACCATTATACTGACCTAATTATAATTACAACGCAAAGGCTGAACTTCTTATAAAGACAGTATTAAGATAAATTGCAAAGCACACTCAAACTGCTGTTTTAAACAACATCGCTGCCTTCAGGTTTTGGAAAAGTACACATTAGCCGATCAGGTAATCCCTTGTCATCGTTATATACTGAGGTTGTACCACGGCACTACCATGGCTACAGATATGCCTCAAAAAATACCTTATAACCTAACATTTACTTACTCTATTTAGCTGCACTACCCCACAGAATCATCCCCTTCCCCTACTTGCCCAAATTTCACAAACATCCTGCTATTGGTTTATTCACTTTGCAAAATGTTAAAGTCTATGGTCCTAATGAAAGGCCGCAGAACTTTCAGGACTCCAAGAATGAAACAAGGGAAGCAGACCTGCAAAGTTTTGCAGGCATTCATCAAATGGGTGCAAGATTATTAAGGGGAAATCACACATGCAAAAACACATACATATATATACACACATACATATATATATATATATATATATATATATATACATTTATATATCTGCAAGTTTTATACATATATTTATATACATAAAAATAAATAGTTTTATATATATATATATATATATATACATACATATATATATATATATTTGTGTATCTATATATATATATTTGTGTATCTATATATATATATATATATATATATATATATATATATATATACATATATATAGATACACAAAAATATATATATATTATAGTTAGGTCAGTGTTTCAATTGGAAATTTCTTTTTGCTTTGCTAATAACTTTGGCAGTATTTGATGAATCTTCACAAAACCTTCTATAGAAGAGCTCATTTTTACCTAGTTTGTGCTTGGAAAGTTTTGCGGTGATTTGGCATTCAGGGATGGAGAAAAAGTGTATTTGAAGTGCAAAATCGGCATTCATTTTCAGTATTTTTTTTTATTTTTTTTTAAGAAGTACTACCGCAAAAATTGCTGAATGGAATGACACCATATTTAAAAAGAAGCTAAATATTGGTCATGAAAGCATACTTTTTGATATTTGGTGTAAAACTGTTCAGAGTTTTTTTTAGATATTAGAGGTGCAATACATTTAAATATTTGGACGGTTGGGTTCAAGGTACTCTTACAATAGTCCCTCAAACCCAAGTTAAAAAAAATAGAGCATTCTGATTGGTTCAGGGGGCTTTTTTCTCTAGGGACAATTTGCTCGCTCTTGGGCCAATTCACTTTTGTGTGGGAATGCGCACACTGATTGACTGACTGCAACAAGAAGAAAAATGTTGCAGGCAGCCCTTACAGGACTCTGGGACTTAGGGCCAGATGTAGGAAACTTTTGCGAGTCGCAAATGGCCCGAATCGCAATTTGCGACCCCGCAAAATAGGAAATGGGATGCAAAAATCCAATTTCCGACTCGCAAAATGCGACGTGAGCCATTACCGACTCGCAAAATTGGCGACCCCATTTTGCGACCCGCAAATAGGAAGTCGCAATTTGCGAGTCGCAAACCATATGCAATAGCAACTCGCAAATTGCGACCAGTCGCAAAAAGCCCATTTTGCACTTCCAAATTACCACTAACTCAGAGCAGGTGGTAACCATAACCAAAGTATAAAAGGAGACCCAGAAGGCACCTGGGTTACTCAAGATGGCGGAGATATATGTGATAGGAATGAGGAGGAGAGCCCACGCCGCACAGCAGAGGAGGAGGAGGAGCCAGAGACAGGAGAAGATATACAGAACCAGGCAGACACTTTTCCAACAAACTGAGGAGGAGATTTATGACAAATATAGACTCAGCAGTGCAGCAATACTAGATTTAATAGATTTACTCAAGCCACAGTTACAACGCCAGACTGTGCGCGGCTGCGCCATCCCTACGCATGTGGAAGTGCTATGCTCACTGCACCTCTTGTCCTCGGGTAGCTATCAGGGGGTCATTGCTGTCCCAAAGTTCACTCTCACGGTTCTTTAGGGAAGTCTTAGACGCCTTACTCACACACATGTCCAGATACTTTTACCTACCCAGGAATGAGGCAGAAATCAACAGCACCAAGTTGGAATTCTACAGGATTGCCAACTTCCCCCATGTCATGGGGTGTGTAGACGGGACACATATACAAATATGCCCTCCTGCAAATCTGGAATATCTGTTCCGCAATAGGAAGTGTACCCACTCACTCAACATCCAAGTGGTATGTGACGCCCATTATGTCATCACTGACATGGTAGCCGAATTTCCAGGGAGTACTCATGACTCCTACATTTGTAGGCACAGTGGGATACACCAACGCCTAGAACGTGGGGAGTTTGGAGACGGATACCTCCTAGATATAGCTGAAAACACCTTGAAGACATACACACAGGTCAATGTGGAAACCATCCATGCCCTGCTAACATTGTACATTTTTTGCCAAACAGGTGACAGTGCATATGCACTCCGACCATGGATACTTACCCCGTACTTAACACCCAGCAATCAGACAGAGAGGCGATACAACAGTGCACATAAGAGGACCAGGAATATCATTGAACGGGCCTTTGGACTGCTGAAAGCAAGATTCAGATGCCTCCACAGAAGTGGAGGTGCCCTCGAGTATACCCCAATAACAGCTTTCAAGATTGTTGTCGCATGCGCTATACTGCACAACATTGCCACCAGACGTGGGCTACCTCTCACCCCTGAAGACCCTGATTCTGAGGATGAAGAGCAAGAGCTACCACATCACCATCATGGGGATAGAAGCATAGCAAATCAAGGCAGACTGAGAATGGAACACATTGCAAACCAATACTTTGGAAGGTATGTGCTAACTGTTACTATACTCACTAATGTCACACTAAAAGAGTCCATGTGTTAAGTGGAAAGAACAAGTGATTTAATTAGTGAAAACAAAAAAACTATATACATTTTGAACAGTTCAGGGGCTGTAAAAGTCCACCTGGCATGGGACACATTGACTTCATGTGCCCCAACCCCAGGACTGTGTGGAGCTCAAACTCTACGCCGGTCTCGGCCAGCATGGCTGGTACTTGGGGGGTCAGCAGTGCCCTGCCTTGCGCTTCCACTGTGCAGCACCCTGGTGTCACCGGCAGAGACACTGCTGACGGTGGAGCCCTCCTCGCTATCTTGCGGCGTGTCGCCTGCGCCCCTGGCCACCGGTCATGCCTCCATTAAATCAACAGCGTGGCTGAGACGGCCCAGTCCACGTGCCACGTCACTGGCAAAGTGGCCCATGTCCACTTGGAGGCTGACCGTGCGCCTAGAAAGACCAGTAGTGTTCAAGGCCAGCCTTACAATGGATGATGACATTCTGTCCAGGTGGTTCAGTAGCTGCCTGTCCCGACGCCGTGCACTCTCTGTCTGCGTTAGCAGTTCAGCCACAAGTTGACGCATGGAGAGTGCAAGGTCGCCCATGTGTGTATTTATTTGTTGCAACTCTGTATGTACAAGCTGCATGCTGTTGCCTTGATTGCGCTCAATGCGCTGCAATGCCCCTGTAATTCTCCTGATCTCTTGGGTCTGCAGGTGCTGACCCCGTAGGAGTGCGGCCTCAGTACGTGACATGGAGGCATCCCCTGACTCTGCCTGCCGCTGTGATTATTAATTTCCACGTCGCCTGCGACGCAGTGGAGGCTCTGTGACGTCTACCGTGGCACTGTGGCTGGGACCTGGTGCAGGCTCACACACCAATATGCCAACTGGTGTATTGTGATGGTACAGGGTGTTGGTGATGCAGGTCGCAGTGGTGGCTGGTCCTGATCCCTCTGTTGCCAGGGGCTGCTGGCTGACCAGTGGCCCCTGGCTGCTTTGGCTGGTGGGGGTGTCTTGTGGGAGACCTGTGGGACAAAGGGAACACACTGTCAGTATCTACTATCTGTTGTCAACTTCCTAACAAACTGTTGCCTATAAACTGCCTACTTGACTACATTGCCCATAATGCACCATTCTGGTGATTGCTACTCTGAAATGGAGCTATTTTGGTTGTGCATGCTCCTATGTACAAGCTGGGTGGGGGTATGGCATTAATGAGGGTACATGCATGTCTCATGGTACTCACCGGTTGATGGTCCTGGCTCAGATGTGTCCAGTTCTCCCATCCCGCATACTGCCTCAGGCTCAAGGGTCTCCTCTACCCTTTCCTCCAGGGGTGTGGGTGTTGGTAATGTTGACGGTCCCCCTCCAGTGTCCCTCATCTCCCGGAGCCGCTCTGCCACCCTCTCCTTGGTCCGGGAGCGCAGGTCGTACCACCTTTTCTTAAGTTCTTCAATACTCCGGTGGCTGACACCCAGGGAGTTCACTTTTTCTTGGATGTCCATCCATAGTCTTTTTTTCTCCAACTCTGGCACGGTGAGGGCTGCCCTTCCAAACAGTTGGTCATGGTGCTGACAACACTCCTCAGTCAACACCTCCAGCTCTTTCTCTGCAAACTTGAGTTTTCGCTTCCTTGGTGTCTCTGCCATGGTAGCTTCTGTTCTGTCTGTTTGCAGTTCTGCTGTTGAAATGGGTGTGGTCCTCCCTCCTCCCAGGTGTATTTGTAAACTTCCTGGCTGTGATGTCATCATCATGTGCCAGGAAGTGTTTTCCAGAGTGTTCTGCAGCACCTGCATTAAATTTGCGACACCCACTCACAAATTGCGTGTCCGTTTTTTGCATGGTCGTAAAATGCGACCTCGCAAACAGCGGACTCGCTATCTGCAGTGCAACTTCATTTGCGAGTCGCAAATTGTCGTCGCTTTTTCTACTTGCATTACATTGAGCGAGTCGGAAATTGCGAGTCGCAACGACTCGCAATTTCCGACTCGCTAATTTTTCCCTACCTACATCTGGCCCTTAGGGCCTGATTTAGAGTTTGGCGGATGGGATTACTCCACAAAAGTAACTGATATCCCATCCACCGTATTGCTATTCCATACTATTCTATGAAAATTATAATATGGCGGATAAGATATCCGTCACATTTGTGACCGAGTAACCCATCCGCAAAACTCTAAATCAGGCTCTTAGTCCTCTATCCTGAGTTTAAAAAAAGGGGAGGGACAGGGTAGGAATACGCTGCCTTCCTAGGTCTTTTGGGAGAGTCTTAGAGAGGAAAGCTGGATTTCCAGAGGACTCCTCCAGGATTTCACCTTTTTTAAAACAGAAAACATAAGCTAGAGTTTTAGTCTTTATTTATTCCTCTGGCTGGGCAGGACCCGGGGGTCTTTAGCATTATATTTTGTTAGCTTCTATTTACCTGCCCCCTGGGTTAATAGTGAAGTTCTTACTGCTACTCAGCTGCTGGCTAAATAGAAGTTATTTACTATTTAGCTGGCGACCATGCAAATAACAGAAAAACTTCACTATTTACCCAGCCACCGGCCAGTCGATATTCTCAACTGTTTTGCTGGTGGCACTCAAATAGCTAGAAAGCTTCACTATTTACTCAGCCACATGTTATATAGTAAAGATTCTGCACTGTCTTGCTGGCAGCCATACAAATAGTAGATAAACTTCACTATTTACCTGGCCACACACTAAACTGTATACATTTTGCACTATGCAGATGGTAGCTGTGCCAAGATCAGAAAATGTTCACTGTTTACCCAGCTGCTGCTTAAATGATTCTGCACTGTTCATCTGGAAGCTGTGCAAATAGCAGGAACTCCTAAATATTTATCTGGCTGCTGGCTTATTAATAGAGCTTCTTCACTGTTAAGCTGGCACCCATGCACATAGCAAAAACAAACGTCACTATTTACCTGACCACTGGCTAGCTGGCAACCATGCAAATAGCAGAAAAGCTCCACTATTTACCTGATTACAGTCTAAATAGTAGAGTTTCTGCAGTGCTTGTCCAGCAGTTTTTGGAAACCTTATCTTCACCTGAGGCTGCCAACATCCCCTTCTAAGGAGAGCCATTCCCCTTTGAAAATTAGTTACCACCCTAACTAGCAGGTTGCTAGCTTGTCAATAGTTGCAACAGCAATTGCAGCCACAAACTATCAATAAATTAATTTCCACTTTGGAAAGGAGAGGGAGGAAAAACCTGCCATGAACCCTCCGATTTCAATTTCAAAAACAATCACAAAAGTCCTAGTTTAAAGAAATTTCCAACTCATAAAAAGAGTTTTGCACAGAGTGATAATAAACATTGTGGTTATTTAGCATGAGGCTGAAGCTGACTTAGATGCAGGCACCTAACTTATCAGTAGGGGTGGCAGAGTTGGCGGAGTCATGCGATGAAGAACTCTGCAAAGTGGTAAAAACGCAGAGTTCTGCAGGCGGAATTTCCCCATCGCACCAGTTTATTCTTGTGTTCAAACTTGCACACAAATGGCACCATGTGGTTCTCATGGGCGTGGTCATCATGTTTTTTAATCTGTTTATGAAGCTGTGACTGTTTTTTCATCCCTCAATAATCTTCTCTATCCTCCATCCTCCTAATTAATCCACCCCTCATGTTTATTACATTTTATTTCAATTTTTTCACTTTTTGTAACTTTGTATTTTTGCTTATTTTTCCCTTTACTTTCTTAGTTATTTTTTCCTTCCTTCCATCTTCTGTTTCTTTTCTTAACCCCACCACCAAGCACCATTGTAGGGCAGGGTGGCACTGGCGAACAGGGGAGCAGCAGCTCCAAACTCGCTGAAAAACCAGCAGCAGCTGCCTACCTTGTGGGTGGTGGCGCCACCAAGCAGTGCAGCCCCGGTCCATCTTCAGTGAAGCAGAGATGGCAGCATTGGTTTTCTACATGCTGAGCCACCTCCCCACCATGCTGGCAGCAGGCGGCAGGCCTGGCAGTGATTACCCCTATGAGGGCATCAACTACATTGGGAGAGGGTTCTCAGGTGCTTTCAGCACACCACCCTGGTCCAGCACACCAGCCAGCAGCTGGCACACCACTAGGCGGATATCAACGAACATTAGAAGGACCTGCTTGACCTGCTAGATATGGAGATTCCTGGGGTTGGAGAGTATTAACTATATTATTGTGTTTGTGTTCTACAATGCTAACTTTTTTTTCCGAATAGCATACTGCTCACACTTATAGGTAAGTTAGTTTATGTTAAGAATCATATTATGTGATACAGTTACAGCTATGCAGGTGCTTGGCGCTACATCATTGTACTCATCGGCGTTCGTTTTGGCTGTCCTCATGTCACCATAGTGAATTAGTGATATGAGTGAGTTAGCCTTTTCTGTGACTTTCTTTATGTAGCTCATACAGTCCCAAGCAATTTCACAATGATGTGTAGTACTAGTATGCGTCTATGCATTTAAAAAAAAGGGAGACTGAGTTAGTCCATCAAGGGAGTAGAGAAATGAGAATAGAATCAAGGATCCTTCATTGCAATGCATTAGATCCAAATGTACTTTTTGTTAAGGAAATTTGGAATATGGATTGTAGGATTAGGATAGCCAAGTCAACGATAGTCAGAACTAGTACCATAGGCGATCTGATTTAGATAAGTACAGTGTTACTGCATTTGCCTGTTATAATAATTTTGTGATTATTAACTATACCAATCATTTATTTTTTTCTTTTCTATTTATTACATCAGCAGCTAAGGGCAAGAAGAAGGGCAGTGAGAGGCGGGTCTGAAAATCACCATCCCTCAATAATCTTGATGTTGTCACCATTAGTGATTGTTTATGTGCAGGAAGGGACACCTTCCCACACATAAACAAATAAACCCCTCAATGCAGACATCCTTCCACAAAGGTGCAAGTTTGCTTGCGTTGGTACTAGGCAGCTCAACACAGGGATGCACCGTGTTCAATTGAAAACGGCACATCCCTGCATTGTTAAAATGACGGAGCCCTGCTCTGCCATCTTTGGAGCAGTGTGGCACTCTGTCATTTTCTTTTAAGTATGAGCCAAGGCGTGTTTCCTTTCACCCACTAATTCACCACTCTTAGTACTTCACTCCTTTATTCTTTACTAAATTCTTCATGCCACCCCACCCACAAAATTGAAAAATCAATTATTTGCATGTGCCACATTATATAGCCATGTGAAGTTTTCCAAATTGTATTTTATGTTTTCTCATAACAGATTTATTTTACGCCTGTTCAGATTTTCCCCTTTAGACTTTCATCTATGACAGAGGCTGAATAAGCCAAAGCTTAGGCACATGATGAGTTGATGATCATTGACACCCCTCTATTCTATAGCAAAAGCACTACCTACCCTCCTAATCTCTTTGCCTTACCCTACTGTAGATTATGTCAAGATTCCTTTCCTTTCTGCCCAGCAAATTAATTTGTTGGAAAGAATTTGTGCTTGCGGGCAAGGCCAGTGAGTAAAGTGGGATTACTAAGTGCCTGATTTGATTTCAAGTTTGATGTGATGAATACTCTGTGATGAACGTTCCAAATAAAATCTATACAGGCGGTTACTTTCCCTGTAGTGCAGCGTATCGCTCCCCCCATCTACTTACGGCAGACAGGATAATATATCTGCATTTTATACATGACGTGTGACCTAGTATCTTATTTATTACTTACCTGCCTCTTTGGAGTCAGAGTAGAAACTCAGTGAAAGGCATTTGGAGAAGAGCAGGGCCATTGGAATCAAGGACAAATAATTGTCAACAAAAGATGCCGCAGCTGCAGGCAGTAGCAAAGTACCTGAAGCATTGGCTAGCATGCCTCTATTAATTTGGCACAACAACTTGTTCTCTATCGCTCATAATGGCTTACTGGTAAATGAGAGGTGTTTTATTTTTATTATTCAACTGAAGTGTCTGTTTAGTTACTAGAAGTGCTTTTAAAAGAAAAAAATTAAAATCACAGTTTTTTTAATCTGGTGGTAATCCGCCTTACTTCTTTTCTACCAGACAGTCAGTGCTTTTATGTGAGGCATGTGTGGGTAAACGAATACAATTGGCCATGTGACTCTCCTACTCATAATCACATAAAATGTCAATGTCCCTAGGGGATCAGCAATGTACTGCTACTGTGCCACCCACTACTTACTTTTCAAAAAGTGCTTGCTCAGTGCATTGCTTACAGTTTGTCATTTTTGTTTTTTTCCTCAATATAGCTACTCCCGGTGATCAATCAGCACCACCCACCATTCAAGAGAAAGCAGCCCGTCTGCAGAGGCAGAGTCTGGAGAACATCCAGGTCGAATACCGGTGGCTGCTGGTCCTGGAGGATGAAGAGGAGGAAATTGCTGCTTCTAACCCAGAATCAAGTTCATCAGCAGGACACTAGCCCCAGCCTCCTGGCCATCATATCACCGGCACTGCCGCCAGCCATCAGGGGTCCTGACTGTACAAGCTGCCGCCACCTCCCGCTCTGACAGAGCATTACTCCAACACATCCTTCAGAAGTTGGACCATATAGAGAGCCTGGTCACCAGGATTGAGCAGTCTTGACTAGCTCTGAGTTAAAATAGACAGTGCCCTCTTCTGAGCCCTTTTTTCTACACTTTTGTTTTGGTGGGAAAGATGTGTTGTAGGTGGAGAGGGTGGGTAGGGAGTTGGGACTGGATTTGACTTTGCACTTTTGTTGGACTTTTTGGGGATGGAGCTATTTGTTTGAGGAGGGTGGTGGGCCTGTTGTGGGTGGCCAGGACGGGGTTTTGTATTTGTTAAAAATAAAAAGGGGAACATTTATTTTACTTCATTATGCCTCAAATGTTTATTTTGGTGTTTTAGTGAGAACTGCTGTCTTTTACTGTAGCCTGTTTTTTTAAATCTGCCCAAAAAGGGTATGTAATTTACTTATACCCTTGCTGTACTGCCCTCTGAAACTATATTGACCACTAGAGGATGATTGCATTGCATATTTGGTTTATAGACAAACAACATGTTCTTCGGTAGATGTTAATTACTAGCTATACAAGTTAAATCCACTGTCTTTCTCTTACCTGAATCGATGAAGTGAGGGCTGATACCTCAGTCTTCTTACTGCAGGGTTTTCCCAGGTGGCATCTTAACTTAAGGGGGTACTAATAGTAGTATTAGGCTAAGACACTAATAGGTATGACACAAAGTGCCACTCCCACCTATGCGAACTCCAACTACAGGAACAATCAAAAGGTTATACATCACTGTCAGCTAGATTGAAAGGAAACAGAGAGCTAGTGGGTCATATATTATATCATAACTTTAGGAAGACTAAGACCATACTACCACATTGTATTTGACACAAAATAAAGAAGACCTGATATGATAATCAAAAAAACTAGCAGTGTCAATATCTTCTGAGCTATGAGGAACTAGTGTTTAAAACCTAATTGTTGGAAATGAAGTCCTTGAGTCAGGAGAAGTGGGCTCAGAAGTGGTTGAACAAGGTTAAGCATTTACGCAACACACAACACAAGGTCTTAATTATGATGTTGATGGGGCTGGGAATGTGATATTGCTCATGTAATAGAAGTTCATGCAGTGAGCTGGTGTCGCTTTCACCACATCTGCCCCAGCAAGTATGTGATCCATTTATGTTTTAAAATTAGATCACACCTCAATAAATCACACAAGAAGAGGCTTAAGGGCTCGATGAATGGATGGCAAGGGCAATTTGGGGATAGGTGTGACAAAGACAAACACTACACATAAGAAACCACAACAATATTAATCGGGGCACTGAGCAGCACACCATCATCAATCAGTTGTAGACAGGAACAATGAAGGGATAAGTATGACAGAGTTCAGTTAAATGCATTACATTGCCAAATTGGGTGGTGAATCTCCATTCTTCTTGGAATGTCCGTCACTCTTGGTGCCTGACTGAACCCATCTGGCAGGTAAGCTGGAGTATTGAGCTTTCACCAAGTTTTGTTTGTGCAGGAGAGGACTAGGAGAAGGTCTCCAAATTCAAAAACAATAACTGTGTTACAGAGTAAAGGAGAATGACAAAAGGAAGCAAGGTAAGCTTCATGAGGAGTCAGGAGTGTTTCAAGAAGACTCAGAGGCAGAGCAAGAACATAAAGAGGAGTTTCAAATTTGAACCAGCAATGCATCAAACACGCACTCAAGACCATTTCCCAAATCAGCACACCTCTCTCCAGTCCACAGAGCTGAGTGAGTACTAGGCCTCAGACTCATCATCATCATGGTTTCTCTTTGAAGTCAATAACTTTCTCCTTCTAGCTGTTGAGTCCTTCAACCTTCCTACTACTTCTCCTGATTCTGAGTAACTCTGTCCCAGTCCCAAACCAAGTGGGGTAGCACTGTCCAGTACACTGCTCTTGAAGAACAAATAGAGAAAGAGAATTGGAGTATTATCTGTAGATTTGTGTTGGTAACTAAAGTGACTGGTCTGGTGTCTGAGGAACCAGAAAAAGCTATTTACCCTGCAGGAAAACTTTGCTAAGTTTGAAGGGCCAATCAATTTCTGGAGAAAAATGATCAACAAAATTGACAAATTTACGGTATCCACACACATTATCAATCATCACTCACAATCACTCAATAAATCACCACTCATTGGTACAATAGTCAATAGTTACCTCTTCCAATCCAAGCACAGTACTTGATTGATACAAAATATTATTTCCTCTTTGATGATAGCAACACATTGGAATTTGGCATTGGCAGCCATTTTCTCAATGACCAACAACACCTCAGGCCCAGACATCACCATCGCCATCCCTCAAGGATACAAGATCACCCAGAAAGAACGCCCCAGCCACCCTGGGGGGGGGGGAATCGCCATCGTCCACAAGTCCAACCTCTGCCTGAACACACATTCTCCAAGAAAGCAACAAACCTGATGGGACACCTCCACTTCAAGCTACACACCACCCTGACATCCACCATCAAGGGAACCATCATCTACCGCCCCCCCGGACCTTGCACACCTTTCGTCAACACCATCACGGGCTGCATCTCCGCACAAGGCATTGCAGCCACCAACTACACCCTGCTGGGAGACCTCAACTTCCGCCTTGAGAATCTACAAGACCCCAACACCGCATCCCTTTTAGACAACCTCCACAACATAGGACTCAGACAGATCATGACAGAGCCAACACACTCAGCTGGACACACCCTTGACCCCATCTTCACTACAGGATCCTCTGCTACCTTCATCCACACCACAGAACTCCCATGGACAGATCACAGATGCATCCACTTCACCTTCAACACACACACCATCACCAGACCTCAACTCCAGCTATCGCATAGAAACTGGACAAGAATAACTAATGATCAGCTCACCGGTGCCCTCACCATCACCGCCCCCACCATCGCATGCAACGGCGACCCAAACACCGCAGCACGCACCTTCTACGAATTGATCACCCACTGTGCCAACACCATAGCCCCCTCAAAAAGAACAACAACACCCCGTTGGCTCACCCCTGAACTCTGGGAATCAAGACACACTTGTTGCTACCCTGAGAACATCTGCATAAACACCAAATACCCAGAAGCCCACAGCAACTTCAGAGCTACCACCGCACATCACCAACTCATCAGAAACACCAGAAAGAAGGCTATCCAAGAGAGGATCTCCTACCAAGCACACAACAAGGAACTCTTATGCATCATTAAGGAGTTTGCCCAACCCAACAGTGTAACAATGGACATCCCACCCTCACAGAACCTATGTGACAGACTCAACAGCTACTTCCACCACAAATCAAGACCATCTACGACCGTTTCAACAAGGACAACCCATGCACAGAACCCCCCCTTCCAAACCCTGACACCAACAGACCTACAATCTCTACCTGGACACCCCTCTCAACTGAAGATACGCTGAAAACAAGGAAGTCCATACACTCCGGGGCCCCCACAGACGCATCCCCCATCACATCTTCAACAGAGCTGCAGACACCATCGCCCCAGGCTCCACATTATCATCAACTGCTCACTAGCTGCCGCTACCTTCTCCGACGACTGGAAACACCCCAAGATCAACCCCCTACTCAAGAAACCCTCGGCAGACCCCACCGACCTCAAAAAACGTCAGGCCCATCTCCCTACTTCCATTTCTTGCTAAATTAATTGTAAAAGAAGTCAACAGCCAACTCACCACGTTCCATCCTCATCATCTCCCAATTCGGATTCAGGTCAAACCACAACACCAAAATTGCCCTCCTGGCCGCAACAGATGACATCCACTCCCTTCTGGACAAGGGAGAGATGGCGACATGCATCTTACTTGACCTCTCAGCAACTTTTCAACACAGTCTTCAATCACACCCTGATAAGAAGACTCCACCAAAGCCGGCATCAAAGACAAGGCCCTCGACTGGATTCAATCCTTTCTTCCGGCAGAACACAACGAGTGCGACTTGCCCCCTTCCTCACAGATCCCACTCACCTGCGGAGTTCCCCAGGGATCTTCCCTTAGCCCAACGCTGTTCAACGTCTACATGGCCCCGCTAGCCACCCTCGTCAGAAGCTATGGAATAAACATCATCTCCTACACCGACGAAACCCAACTCATCCTCTTCCTTTTCAATGAACCAGACAAGGCCAGACACAACTTCCACGACGGCATGAAGGCAGTAAGACTGGATGATAGACAGCTGCCTTCATCTCAACAAAAACAAGACAGAAGTACTCATCATGGGCCCTCAACCCATGAAGCGACTCCTGGTGGCCACCCACCCTTGGAAACGCGCCCACCCTCAACAGACAAGCCCACAAACTCGGAATCATCCTGGACCCCAACCTCAGCATGAACCATCAACTCAGTAACCCCCACCTGCTTCCACACCTACGCAAGACCTTCAAATGGATCCCCCTCGAACATAGAAAGATCATCAAAATCAACAAAAAACTCACCTGTAAATTGCAAAACATCCAGAACGCCGCCAGACTGATCCTCGACCTACCCCGACACTGCCACATCTCGCAACACCTACGTACACTGCACTGGCTCCCCATAGACAAAAGTATCACTTTCATGATCCTCACCCATGCACACAAAGCCCTCCACAACACCGGACCAGCCTATCTGAACAAGCAACTCAACTCTCACGTACCCCACAGGACCCTACGCTCACGCCAACTGTCTCTCGCAGAAGTACCCCGCATCAGGAAAACCAAAACAGGAGGACGCTCCTTCTCCTACCACACAGCCACCACCTGGAACACCCCACCCATTCACATCAGACAACAACCTCCCTCCCCAGCTTCAGGAAGGAACTGAATACATGGCTTTTTTAATCTCACCAAACCGGTGCACTCCACACTCCTCCCCCATTGTATTGAGACCCTAACGGGTGAGTAGCTGCGCTTTACAAACAATGATTGATTGGGGAAGCCTTGCTAGATGCTGTAAAAAGAAGATAGGCAATGGCATATGAGGGAGGCAGACATTGTCTCCAAAGTCCTGAAGGAAATGTGAGCACTTCCTCACTGTACAAAAGTCTAACTATTTATTTTTTTTTGGGCAAAGAAAGAAGTTAAACGAGAAATAGTTAAAAAGTTCTATGGTGGCACTGTCATACTGAATCCAGGAAGTAGTGTTAAATCTCAAAATCAGGTGGGTCACCCAGAAGTTGTTCAGCAAACACACTTGATTCTGACCAATCATCCTCTTTCTCATCCTGTGGCATTTCAGGAACAGTATAATCAAGTGGAATAAAATGCTGGTTAATTTTGATCATGGTTAACCTCTCTAAATTTTGAGGTGAGAGACTGGTCCTTCTCACTGTAACAACTATGCCAGCTGCACTGAATACACGTTCAGCAGACACACTGACTACAGGACAAGCCAGATACTTTATTGCCAGCCTGCTGAGATCTGGCCTTTGGTGCATCTTACCATACCAAAACACTAATGGGTTTTGATCCACATACACCTCTTTTGGGTCATTCAGATGCTCATGGAACATCCTCTGAAGAGTCAAAGGTGCTGCCACTTGCTCAACCTCTTTTACCTTTGCCTCTGCACTGGACTAAAGACCTGCTACTTGAAACCAAGTCAATGCAAAGGTTGGGTTTGATTCTTCCGATGCTGTAGTTGCTGCTGTTTTTGTTGCTGGTGTTGGCTGCTGTGAGACAAGGTGGCCCTCCCTGGAAGCTGAAAGAGGCACCCCAGAACTGCGGAGTGTGACCCTAGGTTCCAGCTGTTCTTCTTCCAGTTATATATATATATATATATATATATATATATATATATATATATATATATATATATGTATGTTGTTAACACACATATCCAGATCAACACTCACCCCCTTAGCAATACCAAAGAAATTTTGAAACCCAAAAGCCACCCCTAAGAAGACCACTATGTACTAACAATAATCTACACTACACTAACTAATCTAACACTAACTATGTAAATACCCAAACTATGTCAAATACTATATACAGGGAAAGGGGGTTAGTGTACATCCAGAACATTGCCCTCATCACTGCAGCCTTTATCACCCTTAGCGTTTTTTATCATTTCCACATGGTTACCTTCCAGTCTGGCAATCCTATATCTTTGGGCCGCAAGTTCCGTATGAAATTACTGCACATAGGGTGGTTCAAAAAAGGGAGTAGTATTTGGGCTGAAGGTGATGGTCCAGCCCCTCTCCACACCTATGCATGTTGTTTTAAAGATGCATGAAGAACAAAAAAGACATTTCTGATGCATGCATCAAATTTTGGCATATACAACTTTTGGAAAATATACACATTGGTGCAAAGGGTTGTTTTTTTACGCATGTCTTGCCAGAAATGTATACATATATGGAATGTATTGGGAATCCTTTTCCTAGGCCTATTGGTTGCTGTGTTAAATGTGAATGTTTGTGTTTCACACACTCCTCTCTTTCCATGTGTCCAGTGTTTGTTTTGTAAGTGTACATGGGTGTAACTACATGCATTACATTGAGCAGACAATACATAGGCCACATTTTCTATGCTTCGTTGACACCAAACCTTCGGAGGGTTGCACCTTGGGCCTTATTTACAAGAAAATGGTGCATTGTGATTGATGTGCTGGTTTTCTTGCACTGCTCTGTGCCTCCTAACAACACCATGGTAGCACTGAATAATACAATTTGAGGTGCACCAACAGCAATTAAAAAAAGGTGAATCATCCAAGCAGGTCTCTTCCAACACAGCCTTTATTTTCTTCTAACAACGAACAGCAGCCAACGCATTTCGTTCACCACAAGTGACCTTCCTCAGGGCTGAGTGTATTCCTCATTATTAACATGACTCAACATCATAGCTTAAACATTTGCTAAAACAACAGTTACACTACATTTTACTATTGAAAGGTAGGAGTGAAAAGTAATACCCTAAACACCTCAATAACAGTTGAAAAACATTTGAAAAGACATAAAATACCACAGTGCATATTAAATCTTTAGAATTAAAAAACAAATATCCACATAAGACTCATAACAATGAAGAGTAAACTGTTTTTTGACCATGTGTCTACTTCATAATTCTAATTGAACAAACAGAGTTCCCCCAAAAACTGGATGTACGAATATTTCCTACATCATTGCATTATCACATTAATTAATTAGGTTTATATTCTCATACTGCTGTTTGACATTGAAATATCTCCCCTAATGAGAGCAACCTTAATAGTACAATCCAATATGAAGTGAATGTAACGAAAAAAGGGCTTAAATGAGAAGGGCTGTTAGACTTCTTAAAAGCCCCCATAAGCTACAGCAAAGGGATACATATAAAACTATTATTTAACTGCACCATGCTATACATTATTTTATTTTCAAAGTCTTATCCCTAAATTATGTCTAAGCTGAATTAAATAAGCATATACCCCCCCTAGATGTAATACAAGTAGACTACTTGTATACCAACAGTGATTTGTAATAGTAGGGAAAGTTGCAATCATCACATACATCTGCTTCATAAATTTTGGCTGAGTAAATTCAGTCACAATGTCCCTTTGTAACACATATAATAACTCCTAAAAACATTGAAAGGCATGGTATGAGATGTGGCCCCCATTTGTTATCCCCCAAGAGTCATTCAGCATGAGATACATACAGTGGCAGGCCTAAACATTACCGATTCTGCATTGACATGTACGTGCAAGTTGGACTGGTTTGTTCATAACTGCTTAAGTATCTAAATATTACAACAACATGACAATGCTTCCATAAATTGAATAACCAATCCTATAGTGCAGATTAATTTACTGCAGAGAATCTCAAATGTAGTGACATATCTTGCCAAAGTGTAATATAACATCACTAATTCTTTGTTAACCTCTTTGCTGCTGGGCCTTCCCCCCACCCCCCAAGGCTGAGCCCTTTTTTGACTATTTGGGGTAGATCGCGCTTAGGCCTTCATAACCTTTTGTCCACAAAAGCTATCCACGCCAAATTTGCATCCTTTTTTTCCAGCATCCTAGGGATTCTAAAGGTACCCAGAGTTTGTGGTTTCCCCTGGAGGAGACCAAGAAAATAGCCAAAATACAGTGAAAATTTAGTTTTTTCCTAAACAATTGGAAAAAAGGGCTGCCGAAGAAGGCTTGTGGTTTTTTCCCTGAAAATGCCATCAACAAAGGGTTTCTGGTGCTGAAATCACTATCTTCCCACCATTCAGGAACGGGCAGACTTGAATCAGAAAAACAAATTTTTCAACACAAATTTGGCATTTTACTGGGACATACCCCATTTCTGAATTCAGCAAGGGGTCATTTGTGTAGATCCTACAAGGTTTTCCTACAGAAAATAACAGCTGAAATAAAAAAATATTGAAATTGAGCTCAAAACAACAGCCATTTTTCTGTATGTTTTACTCTGTAACTTTTTCCTGCGATGTCAGATTTCTGAAAGCAATATACCGTTTTGTCTGCTGGACTCTTCTGGTTGCGGGGATATAAAGGGCTTGTAGGTTCATCAAGAACCCTAGGTACCTAGAGCCAATAAATGAGCTGCACCCTGCAGTTGGTTTTCATTATATACTGGATATACAGCAATTCATTTGCTGAAATTTGAAGAGTGAAAAATAGGTATCAAGAAAACCTTTGCATTTCCAAAATGGGCTCAAGATAAGGTTTTGAGGAGCAGTGGTTATTTGCACATCTCTGAATTCCGGGGTGCCCATACTAGCATGTGAATTGCAGGGCATTTCTCAAATAGACATCTTTTTTACACACTCTCTTATATTTGGAAGGAAATAATGTAGAGAAAGATAAGGGGAAATAACACTTGTTTTGCAATTCTATGTTCCCTCAAGGCTCCCGATAAAAATGATACCTCATTTGTGTGGGTAGGCCTAGCGCCCGTGACAGGAAATGCCCCAAAACACAACGCCTACCTGTAGATTTTGGCCTCTAGCTCAGCCTACCAAACCTGTGCATTTTTTAAAACTAGAGACCTAGGGGAATCCAAGATGGGGTGACATGTGGGGCTCTGACCAGGTTCTGTTACCCAGAATCCTTTGCAAACCTCAAAATGTGGCTAAAAAAACACATTTTCCTCACATTTCAGTGACAGAAAGTTCTGGAATCTGAGAGGAGCCACAAATTTCCTTCCACCCAGCGTTCCCCCAAGTCTCCCAACAAAAATGATACCTCACTTGTGTGGGTAGGCCTAGCGCCCGCGACCGGAAATGCCCCAAAACACAACGTGGACACATCACATTTGTTCTTAGAAAACAGTGCCTACCTGTGGATTTTGGCCTCTAGCTCAGCCAGCACCTGGGGAAACCTAGCAAACCAGCGCATTTATGAAAAATAGAAACCCAGGGGTTCTGAAGATGGGGTGACTTGTGGGGCTCTGACCAGGTTCTGTTACCCAGAATCCTTTGCCAACCTCAAAATGTGGCTAAAATAACACGTTTTCCTCACATTTCGGTGACAGAAAGTTCTGGAATCTGAGAGGAGCCACAAATTTCCTTCCACCCAGCGTTCCCCCAAGTCTCCCGATAAAAATGATACCTCACTTGTGTTGGTAGGCCTGGTGCCCGCGACAGGAATAGATCACACAAAGGTCAATGTTGGTCCTTACATGAGGCAGCTGTTGACCCTGGGGTGATCCATTCCTGATGCAGGCACTAGGTGTAGGCACTCAAGTGGGGTAGTATTTTTATCAGGACCGGTGAGGAGTCACTGGGTGGTAGGAATTTTGTGGATCCCAGCATATTCCTGTAGTTTGTGTGACAGAAATGCGAAAAAAATAGAGTTTTTATTCAACATTTCAGCTTTGCAGGGTATTCTGGGTAAGAAAACTTTGGGGAATCCACACAAGTCACACCTCTGTGGACTCCCCCGAATGACTAGTTTCCAGAAATGTTTGGGTTTAGTGTGTTCCTCTATATGGCCGCCGAACCCAGGACCAAAAACACAGGTGCCTGCCTTACAAAACCAGTTTGTTTTGCCATAGATAATTTTGATGTCTCCACAGTATGATTTGGGCGGTGGAATTTGGGGCTGAACTAAATTGGGGAGCTCCCAAGAGAGCACTCTCTCTCTCTCTCTGCTTGCCGCCGCATTCACCTGCTCTCTGGGTTGGGCTAACCCACTATTACCCAGTTGCACAAACAGCTTGCGAAGGGAAAGCAGGACTGTCCTCATCACCTCCCTCATAATGTACTGGAAGAGGAGTTATCGAATGGGACTCCTCCGACTGAAAAATCACTCCCAGAGTCTGCACCATTGTCCTATCCCTCAGATGCTGTCTCAGTCTCTGATCCTATGTCAGAGCTGTCCTCTATAACCCGAGTGCCGGCAGCAGTCATCCATCAAGATGCCATCTCTGCTATTGGCTAAACTGTTGCTCTAAATCACTAGCCTACGTAGACAGTCACAAAATCGATGGTGTGTGTGAGATACGTGCAACAGTAGAGGCCACCTTACCTGCGCTTCTTCACTCAATCAGCAAGTTCTTTCAAGACACTCAAAAAAACCTTGTCACATACCATTCGTCACAGTCTTTAGCACCTCCTGCGCCCAGTCCAACAATCATTATTGGTGCTCCCACTCCCTTCTCCTCGGATTCCCTCATTACCACCCAGCAAAAGTGCCCTTCATCTCTCCATAGCCGCCCTCCACCCCGCACATACATTTCATTGGTATTATAGCACAGGTAATGGCTGACTTTACTAATGTATTCAGCTATTTACATAAAATACAGATTTGCTCTTTGCAGTAGGCATATAAACCTTTTGCGCTTCTTTATGGCACTAAAACTGCCACTAGACAAGTCTGACCCTTTTGTAGCAGAAACATAGTCACAATACTTACTTTACTTTTTTATTGCTGCCTAAAAGCTACAGTTGAAAAGCGTCAGTTGAAGTATGTGCATTGCTTTGAAGACGCAAGCTGCAACTGCAAGACAACTGGCGGCAAATCCATATATATATATTATATGTGGGTCTGGGTTTCCTGGGGGCCGATCGCAGCCCCCAGGGAAACCACACACATATTGACAAAAGTGATATATATGACAGCCAACCACCTGAAACTCAACTCAAGCAAAACCAAAATAATCCTCTTTGGCCCACACAAAAACACCTGGGACCCCTTATGGTGGCCCAACAGGCTAGGCCCTGCACCCACCCCCGCCAACCACGCACGCAACCTCAGCATCATCCTAGACTCCTCTCTCTCGATGACCCAACAAATCAACGCTCTCACCTCCTCATGCTTCAACACACTCCGTATACTGAAAAAAACATTCAAATGGATCCCCACAGAGACCAGAAAAACTGTCACTCACGCACTCATCAGCAGCAGACTTGATTACGGAAACGCCCTCTACGCCGGCACCACTCTAAAACTCAAGCGCAAACTACAGCGCATCCAGAACTCAGCAGCACGACTCATCCTCGACCTCCCCCGACATGAACACATCTCTCCACACCTCAAATCCCTCCACTGGCTCCCCATTGACAAAAGGTTCACCTTCAAGATCCTCATCCTCGCACACAAATCACTCCACAACACAGGCCCTGCCTACCTCAACGAGAGTCACCTTCCACACCCCCACACGAAACCTCCGCTCAGCTGACCTCTCTCTCGCCTCTGTCCCCGACATCAAACACACCACCACCAGGGGCAGATCCTTCTCCTACCTTGCACCCAAAACCTGGAACGCCCTCCCAACCCACCTTCGCAAGACCCAAAACCTACTTCTTTTCAGGAAGGGCCTCAAAACATGGCTTTTTGAACAGTGATCCTCCCAGCCCCTTCCCCCCCCCCCCAGCGCCTTGAGACCCTCACGGGTGAGTAGCGCGCTTTATAAATCTCTTTGATTGATTGATTGATATATATATATAGATCTATCTCTCTCTATATATATATATCTATCTACATAGATATATCTATAGATATATCTATATATATATATGCACATATATCTATATATATCTATAGATCTATCTATAAATCCATGTACATAGATATATCCACATAGATATATCTATCTTTATATATATATATATCTATATATATATATAGATCTATTTTTTTTAGTTGTTGTAAGGTTTCCTTGGGGGCCCTTAATGGCCCCCAGGGAAGCCCTACAACATCTAAAAAAAAATATTGCCCCCACAGGGGGTCGGTCTGCCCACGGGCGACCCCCTGTCCATTTATTTGTATTTTTATTTATTTTTTGGAACAAAAAAAAAAGATTCCCCGGGGGGGGGGGGGGGCACCTACCTTTTTTTAAACCAAAAACCGTTTTCTGAGGGGGCCGACCCCCCTAAGTGAAATCCCTGGCATCTAGTGGTGTTTCCTGGCCCCCGATCGCAGCACAGCTGCGATTGGGGGCCAGGAAACAGTTTCAGAAGGCTTTGTAAGAAAGGGGAGACTCTCCCCTTTCTTACGAGGCCTTCTGAAAGTGTTTCCTGGCCCCCCGATCGCAGCTATGCCGGGGGCCAGGAAACACTTTCTGGAAGGCCTCATAAGAAAGGGGAGACTCTCCCCTTTCTTACGAGGCCTTCCCGAACGTGGGGAAATCAACTTTGTTACGTCAGCGCGCTGACGTCACAAAGGGGCGGGTGGGGGTGGGGGGGAGACACGGAAGCTTCTGTGGCTCCCGGGGTTAGAAAAAAAATAAAAATACTCGGGTGCGACGCACCCGAGGATTTATTAACCCCCTCCCTGGTGTCGGCCAGGCCGACGCCCGCATTGAAGGGGTTAATCAGAGGATGTTTACACCAACAGGTTCAAACCAATTGTATTTGCATGGACTAACACATAATAGATTGACTGTTACTGTCTAATAGCAAATTATTTCAAAATCAGTAACATGACTTTTAAGTATGAAATAACCTCATCCTTAAATCAATCCACAAATAAAGGTCACACATACTGGGTCACACAAGCCTCTATATTATCTTCTAAATGAATACTGCCTTATGTTCCAGTCAAAACAAAAGTAGGCTTTTTATTTTTAAAGGATTTCCCCAGTTCAATGTTAGGACCTTAACAAATACTTTCCAGCAAGTATAAAAGATGAATTACAGAAACTAAGGACAGAAGGGTTGTTTACGTCCTGACTCACCACTTCCAAAGCAACTCCAATCTAAATCACCATGATAAGCCCCCTCTGAAGCCTTCCTTCTGGTCACTCAGTTAAGCACCATGGTAAATTACCTTGTCCACTCCTATTTAAGTTTTCAATTGTGGTTACTTGATTAAATCATTTAAAGTGAAATCCACGGATCCTTGCAAATCAGCATGTTTTATATATGAAACCTGCTAAGCAGGTGTCCATTCCTGCACAAAAACAATCACCCCTGCAATGCAGGCACCCTTGCAGCATGGTCTAAGGCTGGCTGTGTTGGTGCTAGGTAGCTGATTAAGCATCAGCGCAGGGGAGAACTGCATTCTGGAAATTATGCAGCTCAGTGCAGCAAAATTACTTGCAGCACTGCGCTGCGTAATTTCCTAGTAAATAAGGGCTTCAGTACACACACATAGTTGGATTGGACCTTGTCCTATTATCCACTAGGGACTCGAAGGTAGTTTGAGTCAACCTTGCCGTACTATCTACTAGGGACTTTCAGGAGTATGTTAGTTGCAACTGTGCTTCTGTCAATGTAGCACATGGTTTTTATTCAGAGTACTGGTCCTAGTCCGGGTAGCAGACCCAGGGTGCAGTCGGGATCAGTCCACACCATTTTCAGTAAGAAAACTGTTTTAGTATGTGCAAACTGGATTACCTTCTCACTCCGTGACGGGGCAGGTGGTTTTACTACACACTGCTATATTTTTTTCTCACATAGGTACAGTTTTCTTGTCACCATGCTCTTCTGACATTGTGTTTGTCACTCACACATCTACCACACACTGAACTTAAAATTATGGACTCAGCAATGTTGCGGCTATTCATGTTACATTTCGGGCTTGCTCCCCATCTTCAACATACTCATTGTCCAGCTATTTCTGCTCCTCATTGTCATTGAGCTATGGGAGATTATGTCCTGAACATGCGTCTGACAATATGCAGCACAGTAGTATTGTTTCAATTGCTATTGGTGGAGAGTAGGGTAAATGGTCCCACAACTTAGCATGACTCTAGGAGTAATACTAGTGTACTCTGGTAACCACAATGTAGCATGCCCAGTTTTGGCTATAATTTGGACTCTGCTTGGCTTCCCTGTGGGTGTGTTTGTGAGGAGTAGTCAGCCACAGCTACAGACTATGGTGTCTGTTAAGGTGGCGGTAATACCACCAACAGGCTGGCAGTAACTACCACCAAATTATGACCATGGCAGTGATAACTCCCATAGATATCCAACGTACCACACCATTCGCCAGGTAGTTAACACGACGCACCACAGCAGTAGCCATCAACAGCCTGGGAAGCCAAGGTACCGCCCACCACATTATGACACAGCACACCGCCACGCCATTAAAAGCCTGGGGGAAACACATCACAGAAGACCAAAGACTCACCAACGGAGACAGCTCAACGCTGCGATGGAACCGGAACTTCAAGTCTTCCCAATGCTCTTCTATGCCATGTTCCACCTGGAACACCAATGCCGATGAAGACGACGATGGTGAGTAGAGCCACCTAGCACACAAGGGAGAGAGGGAGGAAAAAGAGAGTGACACACACATGCATGACACTCACCAGACACACTCACACAATACACACAACCAGCTGCAGAATAAAACCAATGTCACAGGACAGTCGGCATAATAACACAAGGACTAGAGGTCGGAAGTACTGAAAATGTATTTGCCAAGCATAAGCCACCATATCAACCAATTTTAGAAATTATAGACATAAACAATTGTCCAGAAAGGGCCAATGCCCATTCCAAACTCCATAAGGCCCACATGGCCACAGGGCACAGTCCAAGCCCCAACTTGATCCTGACTAACTATGCACACAAATGTGCAGAGGCAACATCACGGATGTGGACAGGCACCTCAGGGGTAGGGGGTGGTGGGCAGCTCAGTTGAAGTCGGGAATTTGCCCACTGGTTCTGGAGGGAGCTCCATGCCCATTTCCCAATGCTGGGGAGTGCAAGGTCACAGTCACTAAGGTGGGGAACTTGCCCACTGATCCGGGAGGGGCCCCATGCCCATTTCCCAATGCTGGGGAGTGCAAGGTCACAGTCACTGAGGTGGGCAACTTGCCCACTAATCCTGGAGGGGGCTCCATGGCTATTTCCCAATGCTGAGGGGTACAAGGTCACAGTCACTGAGGTGGGGAACACGCCTACTGATCCTGGAGGGGGCTCCTTGAACGACAGTACCCGGAGGGTGGCCTACATGCCCTCTGCTGGAGGTGAGGGCTGCTGTGTCTCAGCTTCAGGTGAGGGCTGCATGACCTCTGCTGGGGGTGGTGTCTCCTGGGCAGCCTCTGCTGGAGGTGAGGGCTGCATGGTCTCTGCAGGGGGAGGTGTCTCCTAGGCAGCCTTTGCTGGAGGTAAGGGCTGCATTGTCTCTGCTGGAGGAGGTGTCTCTGGGGCAGCCACTGCTGGAGGTTTATTATTGTAGTAATGCCCACTGTACTCACGCCCTTGTGGCTGCTGTGATGCACTCAGGTACCCATCCAGCTCTGGGTAGGCCACCGCCAGTATGCAGGCCATAAGGGGGGGTCCGGTTCCGACGGACACCCCTTCCTCATTGGGAGGTCATCCCCAGCTGGGTTTGTGTGGTCTTCCATGCCCAGCATCTCAGGTCCTTCCACTGTTTCCTGCTGGGGGTGCCCCGCCTGCTGTCGACCTCCAGAGTATTCATGTCTTTGGTGATGGCCACAATCCCTTCTTTTGATGGGAGCTGACCTGCTGAAGGAATGCAGACAGGAGGACACCATTACACATAAAATCCAGCCTCTAACACATATGGCCCACAAATCCAATTTTTAACTCCATTGGCACACACATCGCCCAGCGCCCACCATGTACACTACTAACAGACATCCCCCCAAGTGACACGATACCTGCACACACTTCTCCATGCAACCTTCCCACATGCATCGTGCCCAAGGTGTACTCACCTGTTGCTCTGGAGGCCCATACAGCTGTCCATACTTGGGTAGGACCCCATCCGCTAAGCACTCCAACTCCTCCGAAGTGAAGGCAGGGGCCCTTTCCCCAGACACACAGGCCATGGTAGGTTCCAGACACAGGTCACAGCAGCACACGCAGTGTAGGTGTACTCCTGTGGAAAGTCAGGAATCAAGTGAGGTTATAGACAGAAAATGGCAGTCACGTCCGCAGCGGTGTACACGGTCACCGCCGCCGCTGATCCTCATTGGCCACTGTACTTCATAGAGTCCCATATCAGCCAATGAGGAATTGCACTGTGGTGCAGGACCGCCTTCCGCCACGACACCCAACGCAGCAGAGTTACCTCACTTCTACCTGCCTTTAGGTACAGGACAGGTGGTCACCATTTCATGGTAGTGGACTACATACAGATCTTCCATAACTGCGTCATTGCCGAAAATTGCACATACATTGCCATTCCCACTGTCCCATCGCATTAATGCTGTATGCCCACTGAGGTGGTGGTTCCATTGTTCAAATTCTGATGGCCTACTCACTCCTGTGTCCCTTAGATACCGACCACTGCGGATGAATAGGAGGAGGAGACAAACCCCCTTGTATAGACCTCTTGTGGACTTGGCTACACTGGGGGACAGGCACAATATAATCACCTATAGATTGGACAGGGCCACAATCACAGAGCTGTGTGCACAATTGGAGCCTGACCTGATATCAGCTATCTGTATGTCCACTGGCATATTCCCTCTTGTGCAGGTTCTATCAGTGCTCCCTTTCCAGCAGGAATGTCACAGCCAATGTTCTCAATCGTGCTGGCAAGGGTATTGTCTGCCTTGGTGAAACACAGGTGCAGCTACATTTCTTTCCCCCAGGTCGAAGATTTGGCCACTGTGGAGCTGGATTCTATCCAATGGAACCTATACCCAATATTATTGGGGCAATTGATGGTACACATGTTGCATTTGTACACCCCCACCAGAATGTACAGGTGTTCACGAATCAGAAGAGTTTCCACTCACTCAATGTGCAAATGGTGTGCCTGGCGGACCAGTACATCTTCCACGTCACTGCCAAGAATCCTGGATTGGTGCATGACACCTTCGTTCTGAGGAATAGCAATACCCCAATTGTGATGGCCCAACTACAGAGGCACAGGGTGTGGCTAATCAGTGAGTCAGAGTCTCCACCCACTGCATGTCAGTGTATGCCTTCAGGTGTTATCCCCATAGGATTGTGTAAGGTTAAATTTTGTCTCTCAATATTTGCAGGTGACTCTGGCTACCCAAACCTATTGTGGCTCCTGACCCCTGTGAGGAATGTCAGGGCAGGGGCTGAGAACTGTTATAATGATGCACATGGGTGAACCAGGAGAATAATCAAGAGGACCTTCGGCGTCCTGAAGGCCAGGTTCAGATGCCTGCATCTGATAGGTGGATCCCTGTGCTACTCACCCAAGAATGTCTGCCAGATAGTACTGGCATGCTGCATGTTGCACAAACTGGCTCTCAGACGATATGAGCCTTTTCTGCAGGAGGAGGGGACTGGAGATGCCCCTGCGGCAGCAGTGGACCCTGAGAACAGTGAGGATGAGGAGGCAGAGGATGAGGATATGGACAACAGAACATCAGTTATCCGTAATACTTCCAATGAGACACAGGTGAGACAGTGCAACTGACCATTACTCTGACTATTGATGTTTTCTGTGTGGCTGTAGCATGAAGGCATTCACGTCCTTTGCATCACATCTTACTGTCACCTACGGCTTGTCATTCTACAGATGTTTGTGATATGACAACAGTGCCCTAATGTGTTTACTACAGACAGCTACAGGTCATTATTTGTATGCTATCACAGTGTTCAGATTATTTGCTCTAGATGTGACTGTTCCCATAAATGCACATTTATAACACATAAAACATCACTCAAATTGTGTTCAAGGGTGATTATTGTAGAGTAAATAATTGTCTGAAAAGTGCAATGAAATAGGGTGATAGTAGAGGAAAGTCCAGGGTATTGTTCCAGTCTGTTTGTAGCACAGGTCCAGTATCCAAGGGGCCATAGGAAGGAGAGCAAAGGCAGTTCAAAGTGGACAAGGTGACAGGGTGGGACACAAGGGGGACAATCAGGAGAGTCTCATTTCCTGGTGGTGATCTTGGTCTTGGCAAGTGTCTCTGGCTTCTGACAGGGTCGCTGGGAACATTTGTGTGGTGGTTCACCTTCTGCAGGGGGAGGGGTGCTGGAGGCCTGTTGGTCATGTGGCTGGGCCTCCTGTCCACTAGCTTCATCGGAAGTAGAGAGCTGGTCAATAGACTGGCTTTTGGTAGGGGCCCGCTGGTGTGCTGTTGATTCCCTCATGATGTTGGCCATGTCTGCCAGCACCCCTGCTATGGAGATCATGGTGGGGGTGAGAGCCTGCAAGTTCTCCTCGATCTCCTGATGGTGTTCCTCCTGCAGCCATCTGTTCTTCTGCATGTTGATAAGGATCTGCCCCATCGTGTCCTGGGATTGTTAGTAGGCCCCCAGAACATTGGTGAGTGCCTCCTTTAGAGTCAGTTCCCTGGGCCTGTCCTCCCCCTGGTGCACACCGGTCCTCCCAGTGTCCCTGTTGCCCTGTGCCTGTGTCCCCTGAACGATGTGCCTACTGCCACTGACCCCAGGTCCTGATTGTCTTGGGTGAGAGACTGGGGTCCCTGTACAGGTGGGCACAATGCTGATTGATGTGGGGACAGAGGTGTGGGATGCTGGCGGGGGTGCTGTGGTGTTGGATGCTGATGGGGAGGCTCTGTGGTTGACTGGGAGTGGCTGGGGTGACCGACTGACCATTGGTCCAGGTGGTTCATCCAGATCCTGAAGTCCAGAGTTACTGTCAAAACTGGGGGCATCTTCTGTTGGGGGACTGGATAGTTGTGACACCTCCTCTCCACTGAGATTGGCTGGGGCACCTGAGGGGATGTAAGTGATGTATTATGCATCATGTCTGTGACATATTGGTCATCCCTAGCGTCCCCTCCATCATTGCTGTTGCCCTGCCACCTTTTATTGTTCTCCATGCTGTGCATGTTTTTGTGATGGGTGTCCATACAGGGTTGGGAGGGCTGTCCATGCATTGGTATTGCATGCACTGCTTGGCATTGGAGTTAGTAAAATGTGTAAGTGCAGTGTGTGGGATGGAGTGAAATTATGGGAGCGAGGGTGAAGGTGTGAGATGGCATGCAGGTATGGGGCGTGATAAGAAGTAAGTATTGACTCACCAGTTTCCAGTCCTCCGGCAACTCCAGTGAGTCCCTCAGGATGCAGTAATGCCAAGACTTGCTCCTCCCATTCTGAGAGCTGTTGGGGAGGAGGTGAGGGTCCACCACCAGTGCTCTTTATGGCGAGCTGGTGCCTTGCTGCCACAGAATGTACCTTCCCCCGTAGGTTGTTCCACCTCTTCCTGATGTCGTCCCTTGTTCTTGGATGCTGTCCCGCGGCGTACACCCTTTCCACAATTCTCCGCCATAGCTCCATCTTGCTAGTAATGGTTATTTGCTGTACCTCTGCTCCAAACAGCTGTGGCTCTAGCCTGACTATTTCCTCCACCATGACCCGCAACTCCTCATCTGTGAAATGGGGGTGCCTTAGTGGGGACAAGTGTGTTGTGTGGTGTGTGTATGTGTGTAGGTGTTGGATATTGTGGTTGGGTGTGCGAAGTGGGGTGCATGAGGGATGTATGGTTGTGTGTGTCTAGTTATCACAGTGGTCTTGGTGTCAGCCTGGTGGCAATAATTTGTATTTGTAAAGGGTTGTGGGTAATGTGGGTGTGTGTTTTATAGTGCTGTGGGTGGGTGGGTGTGGTGTGTGTATGTGTGTCAGGTGTGTGTATTTGGTATTGGCCAAAGTTGTATAGTTTACTATTTGGGTGGCCGTTCTGAGCGCGCCGGTGTGTACTGTCGATGGTTTACCGCCATTGAATGTCCGCCATGGTGAGTCGTGGGTCATGATGTGGTGGGCAATGTTTTGTTGGTACTGACACTTTAGCACTGACCTTTGGGCTGGTGGATTTGTATATGTGGCAGTATTCTGTCAGATTGGTGTGTGTGTCATAATATGGAGAACGGATATTCACCACTGTGGTGGTATGTTGGTGGCATTCACTGCGGAGGTAAGCAGGATTTACCCCCAATGTCATGATGAGGACACATATCCTTTTGCAGCTGCACAGTGAGTGGGGGTGGTTGGGAGGATGCTGTTTACAGCTAATGGTCCCATATCTATGTACAAGTCATGCTGTGTCATGATATACTCAGACCCATAGCCAATGGCTTGGGACAGGCAAATACATTGTTTGGCATACAAGCAAGATGACTATTGATTTGTTGGACACTGTGCTGACCTCTGTGATACACTTGCAATTTGTCATACATGTAAGTACAAAAGATATGGATTTTGTGAGTTGTCAGCAGTGTTATGAATCTTTCACCCGCTGCTTTAACACATATCCCACAGTGATCAACTGTTGCAGTTCATGACTAATATTTACAGCCCTTGGCATACAGTGTTGCCCTGATGCATCAAATAGTAATTACTATATATCTCTTTTCCTTTTGGCACACAACAGCTCAATGGCTGATGTGTGTTTTCAGTCAAACATGTTGACAACAGTGTTCACAGTAGATTGATCCACAATGACCTGACATTTCGTTGAGTGTGTGTGCTTCAGGTGGTGGTACCCATGTTCTGTTGCAGCAGGTGATACAAGTTGCACATGTGTGCAGTCCATGGCTCTGAGGACCTGTGGAAACCTAGTAATTGCGTAGAAGCCTTGTTTCTTTTCCTGTTACAATTGCTGGTTGTTGGGGAAGAGGATGTGTTGGGGTGTGAGGTGGGTGATTGCATTCAGAATAGAGGGCAGGAATTGAGACAGGGAGGGCTGCAATACTCTACCCACTCGTGCTTCTGTGGTCTGGAAGGATACAGATACAAGGAGGTGAAGCACAGCCTGGAGCTTATTCAACAGTGAAATGTCGGTGGACCACTCCAATGTTGGCTACAGAAGTGCAGTAGGGATGCTGGTCTTCCTGCGCAGCCGGTAGAAACTGATGACCCTTTCCTTCCTGAGACCAATCAGAGATGCCTGCTAGTGCTCCCTTCTCCAATGCTGACTCTGTGGTCTAGGTGGTGGTAACTGTGGTGGTGCTGGGTGTTGAGGTGGTGTTGTTGGGGGTTGTGCTGGTCTCCTTGGTGCACAACATTGAAAAAGGAGTAGGACCATGTTGTCCTCCAAGTTGCCATGATGTTTTGTGAGTGCTCTCCTTATGTACCTGTGACTGGGAAACATTTTAACACCTAGTCTGAGCAGCCGATAAAAGTTTGATGAGAGTCACATCTAGCGCAATGTTTCCTAGGTGTGAGTCTTTTTTTTAAATGCTTGTAAATATGGGGCAATCCGGCTAGCATCATTTTTTAGTAGGAAACACCCACCTTGCATATCATTGTTGATATCAGAGGCATCCAGATCTGAAGCTGATGCAAAATTACGCTAGCCCAGGAAAAGTGACACCAGAAGCCTCTAGCATCACTGTGTAAATCTGGCATTTATTTTGCACCTCTGCAGCGTAAAAAATAAATGACGCTGCTGTAGTGCAAAATCCTTGTAAATGAGGTCCCCAGTGTACAGTGATGAACATGTAATCAATAGCTTGACAACTGGTCGACATAACTGTCATGAGGTGGATAGTGTGGACAACACTTTGCTGCAAAGCTTGTCCAACCAATTGCAGCACACTGTGATACAGCGCTGGAACAGCAACTATTGCAAAATAGGTCTGACTTGGAATCTTTCATTTCGGGCAGATGGCTGCCACAAACTAATCCCCTTCTTCCATAAAATCAAAAGTGAGGAGGTCCAGCGCTAGCATTTTGCCATCTTCCCATTGTAAAAACAATTCTTTGGGTGGTTGCAGTCATAGGGCTCCTCCTGCCAAAACATGCCCCTAATAGTAGCCTGGATTTTCTTATTTTATGGGGCCACTGATGCAGGTGACTTTTGTGATGTAAGTGGTGGTAGATGCAATGTGTGCTGTGGTGCAATCACCGCATACTGTGGTGTCTCCATATGACTCTGAGTCTTCCTGTGCCATTGTAAAGTCGCTGAGACGGGTGATTCTGGGGCATTACTGAGGACAGGGCTGCTTTGCATGTAGATGTCACCCTCCTCTTCCTCACCTTTCACCATGATTTGACTAGTTGTAGCTGATGTTTACCGACTCTCTTCACCTTCAGAACTGTGAACACGTTCAGCAATTTTTTAAAGGTGTTCCTCCCACCGGATTGCTTGATGGTTTTTCATATAGATCACCTGGCCTCCAGTACCATGATGTTAACCAGACTTACCTCGATGAACACTTGCATGACAAATGGAGCATATCGCATTGTTCTCCTTCCTGCTTGCTAATAGAAATAAAGTCCCAAACTAGGGAGAAGTAATACTGCTGAAGCCCAAAGAGGAACTGGAGGGAAGTCAGTGTGTTGATTGCCTTTCTGCAGTGCATACTTCTACTAAGCTGGCAGTGCTACCTATGCCACATCCCTAGGAATAGGTTAGATCTTAATGTCGGACTCCTTCCTGCCAGCTTCCAGCATGACTGGCTCGTCATCAGCATCCTCCTCAACATCATCTCCATGTTTCTAAGACTTTATGCAACTTTTCTTTTCCTGTGCCTCCCCTAGCATCTCCCAGACTCTGCAGCGATCCACTCCATGTCCCTATCATCATCATCAGAAGTTATGCCTGGAGAAGAAGGTAGAGTAGTTCCCTTCCCTTTTCATGCTGGATATCTGGGAGCCAATAATTCCAAAAGAGGAGGTTCTTGCTCGGAAGGAAGCTCAACCTCCTGTCCTGCTCCAACTTCTGGAAGATCTACAATTGCTGGCTACGGCTGCTGTCCACTTTGCTCTGTTTACTGAAAAAAATCGGGTACTACTTTGAGAAAGGGACAAATCCAATTCAGCATTACTGCTCATCTGTGTCGCCATGATAACAGTAGCTGCCTCTTTGAGAGACATGATTTTGGCTTAGGTTGTAGTGGTGCTGTTGATGTGGGAGTGCTGCTCCTAGGTCCTCCCCGTAGGCTAGTGTGGCAGGCACATGTCTACTGCAAAAGGTTGCAGTCGGCACGCCACTGGTGGAAAGCTGCTTCTTCTGACTAACCACTTTCTTGGGAGCAACTTTCTTTGGGTTCATCTTAAGCTCTTAGTTGGCATTGGCGCTAAGATTCACAAGTGGAAATGTTTGGTGGACCAAGGCAACTGTACAGGCCTTTTCTTTGGTAGTACTACGGGTGATGTGACATCCCTTCTCTTGTGAACCGAGGGAGAAAAGCATGTAGCTAGTGAATCCTGGCATTGTTGCAGATTGAAATAGTACAGACAAATGCAATATTTGTGTGGTTGGTTATTTATGTAATAAATACCAATTTAATCAAACATTGTAAAGTCAAACCACACCATAAAATGTCATTTTAAATCAGACAGCACAACATGCACATATAGCCCTTTGCTTTATCTCTATCTGTTTTAAAGGAGACACCTGTGGTAGTTAGAGAGAGGTACATTGGTAAATGGAATAATCTTTCAAAAGCCTAAGGCTGCAAGGTGGTTCAGGGAAAATGAAATAGTCATTAAAAAATGACGTATGCTGCTAATGTGTCTGCAGTGCACTGCATCCAGGGTGTGAGGGAGAAAATGGAATTATTGTACACCTAAAAGAACTTAATGCTGTAGCAAGGCTGTGCACCTTTGGTGGTTGGATGAAGGAATGAATGGATAAATGGAACAAGGCATATTGCTGACTCAAATAAAATGAAATACATTTTTTAAATAAAAAAAGAAAAGAAAATAAATTTAAAAAATATAATATATATTATAATTAAAATAAAAAATTAAAATTAAATAAAATCGAAAATTGAAGAAAAAAATTTAAAATAAAAAATTAAAATGTAAACTTAAATTAAACAAATAAGATGATCAATAATTGCCGATGTTTGTACGCAAGCCTATGAGAAAGACACACTGACTGCATTCGAAAAATGGCTGGCAGCCGCATGGTCAAACAACAAGGAGCAAGGAGGCATGGCAAACAAAGAACACATGCAATCTAAGGCAAAGAAACACTGGCTGGATGCACAAAATGGCTGCCAGCCACATGGGCAAACAACAACAAGGAGGAGGTAGCCATGGCAAAGAAAGAACACATGGAAGTCTATGGCAAAGGGACATTGGCTGGATGCACAACATGGCCACCAGCCACATACTCAAACAACAACAGCAACAAGGAAAAAGGAGGCATGGGAAACAAAGTACACATGGAAGCTTATGGCTAAGACAAAGTGTCTGGATGCACAAAATAGACGACAGTCATATGATCAAACAACAATAAGGAGCAAGGAAGCATGGCATACAAAGAACACAAGCAAGACTATGGTAAAGGGACAATGCCTGGATGTACAAATTGTCCACATGGTCAAATGACAAAAGTGAGCAAGGAGGCATGGGGAACAAAGAGCACATGTAAGCCTATGGAAAAAAAAGAACATGGCTGGATTCATAAAATGTCCTCCAGCTGCATAGTCAAACAACAACTGTGAGCAAGGAGGCATGGAGAATAAAGAACACATGCAAGCCTATGGACAAAGACTACACAAAATGGCCCCTGACCACACGGAATGGAGAACAAAGACAAATGGTGGACCTTGAAAAGCACACACACAGACACACACACATACACACACACTGACCTTAAGGAGGCATGGTGGTAACACTGAAGATAGCACTAACATTAATTCAGCAATGGAAAACGTAACTTAACTGAGGTATAAAAATTTCACAACAAACATCCTCTTATGCCGTCAACTATCACCCCACAACAAATACATGTTTTGCAAAAAACACATGAAATGCAGAAAATAGCTATCATCTTTAATTTAATCCAGTGCCGTACCTGCCCTTAAAAATGTTTTAAAGACATATACACTGAAAAATGTATTTAACACACTTAAGACTCCTAGCTGATGGCCCTTTAGAAATCTAGACCACATAGTAAAATAATATTGTAAATGTTACAAACATCTAGAAAAGGTACAAAAGATGCAAAATCAATAAAATGCAAAATAAATGGTAACTAGACCCATACTTAAACACTACACAATTAAAAAATCACATTAAAGTATTAAGAAATACTGTGCATGCCCAAGCAAATAAACAACACCCCCCTGCAATAGTTTTTGACCTTAGTTGTGTGTTTTCACAAAAACAAAGGGGCATATTTAAGAGCCCCTAGACCCCCTATGCAAGGGTGGCATTCTCCAGTGAGAGGGGAGGAAAAAAATGGTGCAAGGTAATCTAAGAGATTTCCTTGTACAATTTTTTGGCACTTTTGATGCCTGCTTAGAGCAGGCATTAAAAGGGGGCATACCATGTTTATAATGGGCCCCTATGTACTTTGCAGGAGTAGCGCCAAAATTGTGGGTGCAGTGCTACTTTTCTTAAACCTGGCCCAAAGTCTTTAAATCCAAAGGTTTATCCTGGAGACAAAGAGAGTGAGCCTTCCATCTCAAAATCCAAGTTAAAAGTGACAAGGAGATGGACAAAGCTATTTCTATGGGGCACTTGCTTCCTGTTTGAAAAAAAGGCTTCTCATCCTAAAAAGCAACTTGAAGGTTCTATTGGAGAAGAAAATGCACTCAAAACCTCTTTTTGACTAGATTTAGATGCATGTTGAGTAGAAAATCTACTCCAGGTGTGTTTGTTCCCGCAAGCGGGACTGTTTTGGCCTCCATCGCGGCCGAAAGCAAAGCAAGTAAACATGAAGTCCTGTGCGCACGGCCGAAGGCAGCGCAAGTGAATGCAAAGTCTCGCATGCGCTCTCTAGCAGCTTGAGATGATCATGACACTCGCAAATGAGTGCCAAAATCAAGTCTTGCATGCACAAACAAACTCCACTCCATGCCAAATTGCAGAAACCGGGATAAACCTAATGGTCCCACATGCTGGGAGTTTTCTCCGAAGGTGATGGGGTCATTAATTTTTCCTATCCCTTAAAGCCAGGTTCTACTCCAAATAGGGTAGATGGTATAAAGTACAGGAGTGGGAGATAAATTCTGCTCCACCAGCGGAGTTAGCAGAGTTTTGACTACTCCTTATTACACTTGTTGCACTAAGTTCTGGCACATTTTACCAACAGCCGTGTATCAGAGTTTTTTCTTGCACACAGCTCACCAATGGTACTGTGGTGGGAGTGAATGAAGCACCCAATGATATAATTTCTCCACAAATGGTCACTGGTATTCACAATCGTTGACGGTGAGAAAGCTGCTGCTCCAAAATCTCAAGCAGCAGCAAAATCAACTTGAGCAGCAGTGCCATGTGGCATGTTGCATAATGCCGTTCTTCTGATTTTTCAACACAGAATGAGCTCCTGGCATTAAAAATAAGCATGAGCGGTGCATCATGCTGATTTCCACCCATTCGCAGGACTCCTTGGAATCACAGGGAGTTTTCATGTAACTCAGCAGAATTCCCACCCATAATAAAGTCCTTCCTTCAACAGCCATACACTGTCAGGCCATCAGAGTAAGCAGTCTGGTGAGAAGCCACAAGCAAAGGAATGGGGCTGCAATAAATTGAACTGAAGGTCATTGGAATATGAATACATTTCCCAGTAAATCAGAGAAAGACATGTAGGCCCTCATTACAATCTTGGCGGTCAAAGACCGCCAGGGCTGTTTTGATGGTTGCACCGCCAATAGGCTGGGGGTGCAATCCTTGGTATTACGACCGCGGCGGAAGCTCCTCGGTCGCACCGCCGGGACCGGTGGTTTACTGTCAATTGATCCCGGCGGTTGTAATCCTCCAGGGCAGATTACGAGTCCCCCTCCCGCCAGCCTTTTCATGGCGGTAGGAACCACCATGAAAAAGCTGGCAGAAAGGGGAGTCGCAGAGCCCCATAGCAGACAGTGAAAAGCGCGACGGGTGCAACTGCACCCGTCGCACTGTCGCAACACTGCCAGCTCTCCCGTGTTGCAGCCGACATCCCCGCTGGGCCGGCGGGCGGAAACTCGGTTTACCCCACCGGCCCAGCGGGGATGTTGTGATGGCCACCGCAGAAGTGCGGCCGCATTGGCGGCCACATGGTGGTTACAACTTGGCGGGCGGCAAAGTTGTAATGAGGGCCATAGTCATCAACGACACAGAGAAAAGAAACTCACTGAGATTTTTATTCATTGACTTTATTATAAATATTGTAAGAAATAATACACTTAATAAACATAGACCTTTTGTTACCTTTATTCTTGTGACCTACTGATTGATCATTTCACAGTTCACAGTTCTACTTTAATACTAATCAAGAAGAAATAATCAGCAGCCCTTTGCCAAAAAAGGACTCCACAGAATATTTGTGGGTAGCTACAGGGATGCAGTCAATGCATGCCTACTGTGTTGGGAAGCTGTATCTACTCTCATGTCACAGATGTATGATGGAACAATGCATGCCTTTACCATGCATATATCACTACCATGCACGTCTTTACCACGCATGCCCTTACCACAAACATACATTGTTGTACATTATAAGTACCATTACCACATGCACCCTTACCACACATACCTCTTTGTAATGTGTACCACAAAATGTTTCTTTATAGGAAAATGGTATTAATTATAGAATAAATAAATAGTATTAAAAAGTAGTGACCATAGCTACGAAAATGCTACACATAAAATGTTTGGAATTATATAATTATGACACTATAAAGTATAGCAAAAATGTTCTGTCAAAAATGATTTTGCGCAGTGCATCTCCATGCAACATAATACCATTGAACACAATATACTGAAAAACCATGTCATGTGTTGCAGCGATAGGAAAAACATTTTCCATGGAAAAGTACCATGCAACCTATGCCACAACAAGGTAACACTGTACAAATCTGTAAAATAATATAAAGAAACGAGGCAATACTTTATATACAATTGTCTTTCTTTCAATTCAGCTTAAACAATGGCCCTTGTCCCCAACCAAGATGGCTGTCACATACTGTGAAGAAAGTCATTTTTCACAAACAAAACAACAATTTAGTCATAGATTAAACCACAAAAAATACTGTTTATATTTCATTTAAAATTAATTAATATCTCCTAAAAACATACAGAAGCAGTTGTCCACCATTTTGTGTTCAGTTGTACACTGCCTCCTTATGTGACCACATGCACCACTGAGTCCTAGAGAGAGCAGCCCGCCCCGTTCAAACAGTCCCATCTATCTATAAAAGTATGTATATCCTTAGCATTAATTATCCTATTACAATACTAACTATAAAAACCCAAACCAGAACAATTGATTACAGCCATTGTGGACATTCTCTTCAATTGATATTTGTTCCATTTACTGCTGTTAGAACATTGCAAGTTACCTTTCACTGATTGTTTCTGTAAAAAATGATAGCAAGATTATAATTTAGGTAGATTATATGACCTACTCAGGGTAGGTGCAGGACTGAGACTGTTTTGTTTTAACTTTTTTTTAACTTTTAACTTGGCCAAGTACTTACCTCAGGAAAAGTGCTGGACAGTGACTGAGGGGCAAAACTACTATTGTAACTCTGGCAAGTACTTACCTTAGGGAAGGTGCTGGACAGTGATGGGGCAAAACTACTATATAACTCTGCCAACTACGTACATCAGGAAGGGGCTGGACAGTGTCTGGGGCAAAATTACTAATCTAACTATGCTGAATACTTACCCAGGAAAGGTGCTGGACAGTGCCTAGGAGACACATTACTATTCTAACTCTACTGTGAGCTTACCACAGGGAAGGTGCTGGACAGTGACTGGGGGGCAAAGTTATTATTCTAACTATGCTGTGTACTTACCTCAGAGAGAGTGCTAGAAAGTGACTGGGGACAAAATTAATATTCTAACTCCACCAAGTACTTACATCAAGGAAGGTGCTGGATAGTGACTGGAGACAAAATTACTATTCTAACTCTGCCACGTATTTACCTCAGGAAAGGTGCTGAACAGGGACTGAGTGACAAGGTTACAATTCTAACTCCACTGAATACTTACCTTTTTTTCTTTTCTTGAGACCTCCATATATTAACGTACAACAAATTTCAGCAACTGGGGAGCAAAATTAATTAAAAAAATTGAAGATGTCATGTCAAGAAATTCAACGTAGGTTACTAATTCCTAACAACATAGTAACTGCAAACAAAACAAAAACCCCAAAAATCAGCAAATATTTTACTCTTTTCTTTCTAATCTTAAATAGATATGCGATGGACAAAGAACTTTGACCCAATATAAAACTTGTACAATAGACCTTTGAGAATACCTGGAACCAAATAGGAAGAAAAAAAAAACACCAGTGACTTTATTTTTACAGAATATGACCGTACAAACACTTAGGCCCTTATTAAGAGTTTGGCGAGCAGCGGAGGCCACCAGCCAAACTCTTTGGGTCGGAAAACCACCACAGTTTTAATTGTGATATTTTAGTTGGGCCAGTTGGCGGAAACATCGTAAAACTCACCTCAACGTTGACACCATAAATGAGCCAGCTGCAATGTTGCAGTGCATTGGTTGCGAAAGCGCCTGTTACACTTTTCACTGCCTGTAATTCGGGCGCCGACGTGGCGGTGCCGCCGCTTTGGACAACCAGCCTCGTAATAAGGCCCTTAATTTCCTATTTCAAAAGGCTTACTATCTATTTTGTTTCCTCACCAGGCTGCATCAATTAGTAACATAGTTTTTCCTACCAGAGAAAATTTTGTCAACGAAAATAAAGCACACTTTTAGTACATTGCACTCATGATTTTTTTGTCTTTTAAACCAACAGAGTGGCTTTGCATGGCCTTGTAGATAGGGGCCTGCACCATAATAAGCCCCTAGATGTATTTTCTATCTTCTAGAATAAAATTATTAATTTTTTTTAAATAATTTTAAAACTTTATTTTGGTGGTGTTCTGTTGTTTTTAAATGTTAAGCACATTGTATATCTCCCCACTACTTTTATTTTATGTATGATAACAAATGTATGAAATTTCAGGTTTAAAATTAATACCCAGTCATTCATACTAATACCTGAGTGTTAATACACTTTCCCACCTCTACCCAATATCCCTTGCATCCTGTCTTTATTGGTTATTTTTCTAGTTTAAAATAATTTTAGAAAATATTTTATGCATAGAAAAGCTACAAAATTATTTTTAAAGAATAAATACTTAGGTATCATAAATAATACCTTAGCATTAAAACACTCCCCCACCCAATACCCCTATTTCCTGTACATCTGTCCCAAGTGGGTTTTTTCTAGTTCTAAAATATTTCTTTAGAAAAATATTTTTAGCAGAAAAACCTTTACATTCACACTCTAAAAACTAAAACTCAGGTATTAAAGTTAATAGCCAAGTATTTATACACTTCTCTACCAAATACCTCTATATGCCTTACATCCTATTCCTAAATGATAGATTTCAAGCTTTGAAATATTTTATGAAAACATTAGCATTCATTATTCTTTAAATTCATATCCTAAAAAGTAATACTCAGGTATTAAAGTTAATAACCAGATATTCATATCCATCCCCACCTAGTATCCCTATATCACTTACATCTATTTCCTAAATGTTATTTTTCTAGTTTTTGAAATATAAAAAAAAAAAAAAAATGAGCACTATGAACTCTATAAATTCATATTTTAAAAATTAATACTCAGGTGTTATATTAAGGTACTTCCCTACCCAATGGCCCTATATCTTTACAACCTGCCCCTAAAGTAAAGTGTCTAGATTTTACTATATGCTTAAAAAATAATGTTAGCAATAACACTTCTATAAATTATTATTTTAAAAATGAATACTGAGATATAAAAATTAATATATGAGTACTAATGTAGTCCCCACCCAATACCCCTTTATCCCTTACATCCTACTCCTATTACGTTTTTGTTAATGTAATAATTAGTTTCACAATTATTCTAAAATGTTCACATATATCATTAATATAAACCTATAAATAAAATATGATACATATGACTATTTTTTTTAAATGTTTCCGTATTCACATCAGCATATTTAACCAAATACTATTACATACTTAGGTAACTAACCTAATAATACTCAATAACATATTTACACATCTATAAATGAAACACAATCTATAAATGTGTAGGAGGCTGGACTGGCTTGTAGTGAGTACCAAGGGGTACTTGCACCTTGCACCAGGCCCAGTTATCCCTTATTAGTGTATAGGGTGTCTAGCAGCTTAGGCTGATAGATAATGGTAGCTTAGCAGAGCAGCTTAGGCTGAACTAGGAGACGTGTGAAGCTACTACAGTACCACTTAGTGTCATATGCACAATATCATAAGAAAACACAATACACAGTTATACTAAAAATAAAGGTACTTTATTTTTATGACAATATGCCAAAGTATCTTAGAGTGTACCCTCAGTGAGAGGATAGGAAATATACACAAGATATATATACACAATAGCAAAAATATGCAGTATAGTCTTAGAAAACAGTGCAAACAATGTATAGTTACAATAGGATGCAATGGGGAAACATAGGGATAGGGGCAACACAAACCATATACTCCAAAAGTGGAATGCGAACCACGAATGGACCCCAAACCTATGTGACCTTGTAGAGGGTCGCTCGGACTATTAGAAAATAGTGAGAGTTAGCAAAATAACCCTCCCCAAGACCCTGAAAAGTGAGTGCAAAGTGCACTAAAGTTCCCCTAAGGACAAAGAAGTTGTGTTAGAGGAATAATGCAGGAAAGACACAAACCAGCAATGCAACAACTGTGGATTTCCAATCTAGGGTACCTGTGGAACAAGGGGACTAAGTCCAAAAGTCACAAGCAAGTCGGAGATGGGCAAATGCCCAGGAAATGCCAGCTGTGGGTGCAAAGAAGCTTCTACTGGACAGAAGAAGCTGAGGTTTCTGCAGGAACGAAAAAGGCTAGAGACTTCCCCTTTGGTGGACGGATCCCTCTCGCCGTGGAGAGTCGTGCAGAAGTGTTATCCCGCCGAAAGAACGCCAACAAGCCTTGCTAGCTGCAAATCGTGCGGTTAGCGTTTTTGGACGCTGCTGAGGCCCAGGAGGAACCAAGAGGTCGCAAATTGGACCAGCAGAGAGAGGGGACGTCGAGCAAGACAAGGAGCCCTCTCTGAAGCCGGTAGCACCCGGAGAAGTGCCAGAAACAGGCACTACGAGGATGCGTGAAACGGTGCTCGCCGAAGTTGCACAAAGGAGTCCCACGTCGCCGGAGACCAACTTAGAAAGTCATGCAATGCAGGTTAGAGTGCCGTGGACGCAGGCTTGGCTGTGCACAAAGGATTTCCGCCAGAAGTGCACAGGGGCCGGAGTAGCTGCAAAGTCGCGGTTCCCAGCAATGCAGCCCAGCGAGGTGAGGCAAGGACTTACCTCCACCAAACTTGGACTGAAGAGTCACTGGACTGTGGGGGTCACTTGGACAGAGTCGCTGGATTCGAGGGACCTCGCTCGTCGTGCTGAGAGGAGACCCAAGGGACCGGTAATGCAGCTTTTTGGTGCCCGCGGTTGGAGGGGGAAGATTCCGTCGACCCACGGGAGATTTCTTCGGAGCTTCTGGTGCAGAGAGGAGGGAGACTACCCCCACAGCATGCACAAGCAGGAAAACAGTCGAGAAGGCGGCAGGATCAGCGTTACAGAGTTGCAGTAGTCGTCTTTGCTACTATGTTGCAGGTTTGCAGGCTTCCAGCGCGGTCAGCAGTCGATTCCTTATCAGAAGGTGAAGAGAGAGATGCAGAGGAACTCGGCTGAGCTCATGCATTCGTTATCTAAAGTTTCCCCAGAGACAGAGACCCTAAATAGCCAGAAAAGAGGGTTTGGCTACCTAGGAGGGAGGATAGGCTACTAACACCTGAAGGAGCCTATCAGCAGGAGTCTCTGACGTCACCTGGTGGCACTGGCCACTCAGAGCAGTCCAGTGTGTCAGCAGCACCTCTGTTTCCAAGATGGCAGAGGTCTGGAGCACACTGGAGGAGCTCTGGACACCTCCCAGGGGAGGTGCAGGTCAGGGGAGTGGTCACTCCCCTTTCCTTTGTCCAGTTTCGCGCCAGAGCAGGGCTAAGGGGTCCCCTGAACCGGTGTAGACTGGCTTATGCAGAATTGGGCACATCTGTGCCCAACAAAGCATTTCCAGAGGCTGGGGGAGGCTACTCCTCCCCTGCCTTCACACCATTTTCCAAAGGGAGAGGGTGTCACACCCTCTTTCAGAGGAAGTTCTTTGTTCTGCCATCCTGGGCCAGGCCTGGCTGGACCCCAGGAGGGCAGATGCCTGTCTGAGGGGTTGGCAGCAGCAGCAGCTGCAGTGAAACCCCAGGAAGGGCAGTTTGGCAGTACCAGGGTCTGTGCTACAGACCACTAGGATCATGGAATTGTGCCAACAATGCCAGGATGGCATAGAGGGGGCAATTCCATGATCTTAGACATGTTACATGGCCATATTCGGAGTTACCATTGTGAAGCTACATATAGGTAGTGACCTATATGTAGTGCACGCGTGTAATGGTGTCCCCGCACTCAAAAAGTTCAGGGAATTGGCTCTGAACAATGTGGGCGCACCTTGGCTAGTGCCAGGGTGCCCCCACACTAAGTAACTTTGCACCTAACCTTTACCAGGTAAAGGTTAGACATATAGGTCACTTATAAGTTACTTAAGTGCAGTGTAAAATGGCTGTGAAATAACGTGGACGTTATTTCACTCAGGCTGCAGTGGCAGGCCTGTGTAAGGATTGTCAGAGCTCCCTATGGGTGGCAAAAGAAATGCTGCAGCCCATAGGGATCTCCTAGACCCCCAATACCCTGGGTACCTCAGTACCATATACTAGGGAATTATAAGGGTGTTCCAGTAAGCCAATGTAAATTGGTAAAATTGGTCACTAGCCTGTTAGTGACAATTTGAAAAGAGAGAGCATAACCACTGAGGTTCTGGTTAGCAGAGCCTCAGTGAGACAGTTAGGCATCACACAGGGAACACATACCTATAGGTCACAAACTTATGAGCACTGGGGTCCTGACTAGCAGGGTCCCAGTGACACATAACAAACATACTGAAAACATAGGGTTTTCCCCATGAGCACTGGGCCCTGGCTGGCAGGATCCCAGTGAGACAGTGAAAACACCCTGACATACACTCACAAACAGGCCTAAAGTGGGGGTAACAAGGCTAGAAAGAGGCTACTTTCTCACAAAATGTATATATAAAATTTGGCAATATGCATCAAAATATGAACACAAACACCTGTCCACATCTCCATATGCTTACATTTATACTTGCCCAATAATAAGTGGTAAAGGTATACGTGGCAAAGCCTTTCATGGTAAAGGTATCTGAGCAGTAATGGTATGTGTGGTAAAGGTACTTACGTTGTAATGACTGCTTTATAATTGTAATCTGTGGTAGAGATTGCATGGTAAAAGTTGTTTTTCCCATGTCACATCATGCAAAATGCATCCCACTGGTCCATGCACTAAGGGGCATAATTATACTCTGTTTGTGCTGAATTTGCATCATTTTTTTACGCACATATGGCACAAACATAACTCCATATATTATTTTTTTTTACGCTAAACACGTCTAACGTCAAAATATTGGAGTTTGCACCATTTTTTGGATGCATGAACCCACTTTGTGTCGATGAGATGCAAGGTAGGCTTTCCCATCCAAATCCTGGTATTACTGATCCTCATCCCTATCCTGCTGGTCTGCTGGGTCCTTATCCACCTAGCTCTGTTGTCCTGATTCTCCTAGGACTAGCAAGCCTAGTCTTCCTAGCTTGGGTCATCCTGATTCTTCTTGTTCTGGTTCTTCTGGTCCACCCAGTACTGCTTCCACTTGTCCCAACCTCCTTGTTGGGTCCTCTTGGGCTGGGCCTGGTCATTTTAGTCCTGGTCTGGTCCCATGGTTCCTTGTGGCTCTGGTTTGCCTAGTTCCTATGATCCTCACTGGCCTGGCACTAAATTTCCAGTTCCTAGTTCTCCTGCTCCACCTAGAACCTAATGTCCTGGTCCTTTGGCTCTGACCTCTCTGGCCCTCTCTGGCACTCCAAGTCCAGTTCCTGAACCTGCTTATTCTGATCCTTCTAGTTGAACGAATTTACCCATCTCATCCCAGGTCTTAATGGTCGTACTCCACCTACCCCTGACTAATTCTGTGGGTTCTCCTCCAAACATGTCATGATACTTTTTGCCATGGACCTCCTGCTCATTGTCATCATGGACTAATGGGCCCACTTTATCCTGCTTCCCCTTGTTTAGTTCATCCTGTTCTTAGCCATCCTGTTCTTAGCCATACCTACCCACCCAGCTTGGTCATCATTGCTCCTGCCCTCCCAGCCTTCCTTGTCCTGGTCCTCCTTTCCCTTCCCATCTTGGTTCTGCTTGTCCTGGTTTGATAGGTCCTGATATTCTGTGCCTCTGTGAATTGATCTCTCCCCCCCTGGTTGTGATTCCACTGTTTCTCACTGCCCTGGTCATCTTACCTTTTGTCCTGTTTGGCTCTGCTTGCCTAGCCATCTCTTTTTTATTCTTCATATTCCTGGTCCCCACAGTCTGTGTTCTCTTCTGTGCCCACTAGACGTGGTCCTTTTGTTTCTGGTCCTCCTTGTTTGGGTCTAATTCCCTTGGTTCTGCTCCTTCTGACCATACTGATCATTTCAGACCCCTTCTCCTAGCTCTTTCTTTTAGTTCCTGATCCTCTTGACTCTCGTCCATTTAACCCGGACCTTCTGATCCTTCTTACCCAGCTCATCTGATCCCCAGTACATCACTTTCTGGTCCTGATGAACCCCTTGGTCTACATTGGCCTCTTAAGTCCTTGTAGGCCTTAGCTCTTGTCTTCCTGCTTTGGATCATCCTTTTCCTCCTTGTCTCCTGGCCCTGTGCCTTGTCCTCATAGTCCTTCTTGCCCTGCACTCAGTGGCCTACGCCCTTTTGGTCCTGGTTCTCTTTATCTGGGCCCTTCTGAGTCAAATCAGTATGGTCCTGGTCCTCTTGGACATCTAGATCCAGCCCCCCTTAGTCTTCCTGACTCTGGTTGGTCTAGTAATCCTGATCCGCCTCACCCTATTCCTGCTACCCACAGGGTCCTGGACTTTCTGCTTACCTTCGTACTTTGGGCCTTGATTGTATGGTCATGTTCCCCCTGGTACTTCTAATTCTGTTCCCGGTCCTATTGGTGCTGATCCTTCTAATCTTCCTCGCTCTGGTCTTCTTGGTCTAGTACTCCAGGTAATTATGGTACTCACCTCTCTTCCTGGTATTTGTCCTCCTGCTACCACACAAACTAATCATGGTATTCCTTTATGTGGTCCTCCTGGACTTGATCAACCTGTTGCCCATTGTCCTGGCCATTCTGTTCCTAGTGTCGCAGCCTGGATCTCCAGGCTGTGATCATCCTGGTCCTGATGTTCCTATTCCTGATCATCCTAATCCTCCTTTTCCTCCTCATTGGGGTCTTCTTCGTCCTCATACTCAAGGTCCTGATCCCTTTTCCCAGATCTTCCTGATCCCTTTAGCCCCTTTTCCTTCTTGAGATTCTCTGTTTATTGCCTCTGATATTCTTTGTCCTTATAGGTTAGGTTCTCCTGGACCTAGTTCTCCTGGACCTAACCCTCCTGTTATTTTAGTTTTGGTCTAACTGGGTCTTGGTCATCACAGTTCTTCTTAATATACTGTGCTTGTTATCATTAACTTTACTTTTGGTTATCATGGTCCTTCCTAGTTCTCACAGTCTTGGCCAATCTGGCCCTGTTAACCTCTGGTCCTCTTGGTCCTAGTCACCTTGTCATAGTTCTAATCAATGTCAACCTCCTAGCCATGGTACTACAGGTCCTGGTTCATCTTTCTTTTTGTGTCCTGGCATTCTTAGTCTTTGTCCTACCAGTTTGAGATGTCCTTGTTCGCTTGGATCTGCTCCTTATCCATTTAGTTCTACTGGTACTGTAGCCATTGTCCCAGGTCGATTTAATCCATGTCCTTCTTGTTTGAGTCCCCCTGAGCCTGGTCATTTTGTTCCTGGTCCCCCTGCCCACTACTATCCATTCCACTTGGTCTTCCGGATGCTGGGTGGCCTTCTTACCTCAAATCTGCCTCACCCTGGTCCTGTTACCTGTAATGATTGCTCTGACCCACTTGGTTAATCGAGCCCTGGTCCCCAAGGTCTTGATCTTCATGAGTCTCCTAGCCCTGTTTCCGGCCCTACTGGACACGGTCCTTTCAGTTTACCGAGTCCTCTTGCTGTGGTCTTCTGGTGCCGTTGGTTCTGCCCCCTCCATCTTCCTAGTCCTTGTCCTGCTAATCCTTATATCATGGAGATACTGGCCATTGCCCTTCAAGTCCTGTTCTTTGTAGTCCTCTTCAACTTGGTCCTAACTCTCCTGGCCCTCATCATCCTGCTCCTAGACCGTATGTTTCTGCAATAAATTGTCCTGTCATGGACCTTCCTAGCCTTTCCTAGTTCTAATATTCCTTGACCTCTAGTTGATGCTAGTCAAAGAACGTCTTGGTGCTGTACTTTTGACGGGTCATCATTCCCATGTACTCCTGCCTCTTGTCTTTTGGATCCAGGGTCTGCTGTTTCACCTTTTCAACCTCCTCACACTAATTCTAATTCATCAGTCTTCCTGATTCTGCTTCCCAGGTTTATCTAGTCCCCTTGTTTTACTGTACTTAATCCTTCTGATCCTGGTCACCTTGTTACTAGATTATCTGGCCCTCATGTATCAGGTTTTCTGGTGCTAGTTCTACTGTCCTTGATTTCCCTAGCCCTTCTAGTCCCCGGGCCTCCTATCCCATCTTATTCTGACTAGTCTTACTGCTCTTCTGATCTACCTATTCTACCCTGTTCTTGTCCATCTGACCATAGTTCCCTCTATCATGGTCCTCATAGTAATGGTCCTAATCTACCCAGTCGTCCTCATCCCTCTGGCACTAGACCTCTTTGTTCCTATGTTGTGGGTCACCCGGGTCATGTAGTTCTTGTCACCCTGGTTTAGAATACCCCTGAGTCTGACACTCCTTGACCTTCTGATCATGGTCCCACTGGACCTAGACTTGCTTATCCTTTATAACACCTGACCATTCTAATCTAAGGTCTCCAGGTCCTGGGAGCCCTGTTTTGGTTGTGGTCTTCCTGGTCCTTTTGCTTCTGCCTTCTGGCCCCATTGGCCCTCATTGAATCTGATGTCTGTGGTCTTAGCACTTCTATCTCTGGTCCTTCTCTTTAGCATGTCTACTTGTGTCTCCTACTCCTGGTCCGAGTTGTCCTTCTCCCTCTGGTTCTGGTCAGTGCACACGGGCCCTCAAAGCCCCCCTGATCACTATGGTCAAGGGCATCTTGTTCCTTGTACCACTAGTCCTTCTGTTCCTTTGGGCCCTTGTCGACTGGATCAAGAGTCTCCTGTTCCACATCCACCTGTCTCTCCCAATCCTTCTAACTGTGGCCCCGGTACTCCCACTGCGGTTACTCATTGTCCACTTCCTCACCGTCCATTTGTTCCTGGCCCCCTCTAGCATTGTAACCCTGGTCCTCATGCTGGGTGAATAGTATCAAAAAGTGTGTTTATTCACAGGCAGCATAGTGACCCCCTCCTGTCCTGTGAATTACCCAGATGCATTGCTTACCTGTCTCCTGCTTTCACATCTCCATTCCACAGAAGCCCCATTGCAGTAACTCACTCAATTTACCTCATGAAAGTGCCCCTTAATACCTACTCTATATATTCCACAAACTCAGGGGCACAGCACCACCTATCTCCCTGAATTCCTTGTTTGCTGCTGCTTGATGACTGCTGCTATGTTGCAAGAATTGAAATACTAATCAAGCACAACCATCCTTACACAGAAGCCTCAATCTAGCACAGGACCTTCCAAAAGTAGCCCCAAAATGGCCCATTGTTGAGAAATCATCAAACGGAGCATTGTGAACACTAAAAATGTATTCTAATGAGTGAATAAAACATTTATGTAACATGCTTTAAAACTATACTGAGTATTTTTTGCTGACAGCAAAACACTCCCTGACTGGCACCCAATAGCTGTGTGCCATATCCTGAAGCTTCTGTCTCATTGGTTAAAGTCATATTTGAATATTGAGTTAACTTTTTTTTTATCTGTAAACAGCTTTGCTTAATTCATGCACTTACCTTTTTAAAAACATTTGTACATTTGTATATGCACTTACTTTCAAATCCTTCACACATTGCATCACCATTACATGATACCATTAGCAGGAATCCCTTTAATTCTTTACTGTTAGCTAATATATACCTCCGACACACAACTTAGCCGACCACAGGTCAAATTGTACATCATCATGTCTATTTAGGCTATGGTCATATGAACAGCAGAGACTATTTTGCAGTCGCTGGGTAAATAGCAGAGATTATGTACTATTTGACTGGTGGCTGGTAAACAGACACTTCCTTGTACTTCTTGGGAGTCACGGTCCCAGGGACCCCATCCCCTGAGACCAAATGCAAAGTTGAGGGGACATGCAGCCCTCTTCCCCAAGCCACTAATACGCCCTGGGAAACCCATACCCCAGGGCAGAATGTGCCAAAGTAGGGGAGGAGGGCACTAAGCCCCTCTCCATGAGCATCAGTAAGGCCTCCGGAACCCCACATCCCTGGCCAATTATCTAATAAAGGAGAAAGAGGCATGCAGCCCCCTCAGTGAGTCTTGGTGAGGCCACAGGGACCCCAATGTCAAGGCCGAAGTCAAATTAAAGGTGATGGGGTGTGTGGCCCCACTCCTCTAACCTGTAAAGGCCTAAGGGGGCTGGCTCAAACACTGCCTCCCAGGGAGCTCACCCTCAGGGCACATTAGTTTCCAGCCCTCAAGAGAGCTGGCAGGGTTCCATGTGTTTGCTCCTAACTAGGCCCTTAGTGGCTTGGAAAGAAGGGCCGTGTGGCCCCTTCCCTTACAAAAACAACAGAGGCACTGAAAGTAGGTGGCCCTGGGCCTAAAGTGGCTTGGGAACAGGGGTCATGTGCCCCCACCCCGTAAATGCCCCAGAGGAGAGGTTACCCAGGGCCCAAAGTGGTTTGGGGATGGGGAAAAGAACTCCACCAATGGGCGAAGGTAGTGGTTGGCATGAGGTTGGCTGTCTGCAGGGGTTGACTGCAGGGCATGACCATGTGAAGTTGGGGGCTGGCTTTAGGTATATTAATAAAATATTACTTTATGTAAAAAAAAAACTGGAAATTTACTGAAAAAACAAAGGTTAAAGTTACATTATAGTTAGGTGAAAATTCTAGTAGCAATGGACCGTTTTGATCTTAAAAAACCTTAAAATTCTCCAGTAACTATAGCTCATGACTTAAAATAACTATAACACACCCTCACCATGCACTGTTATTTAACTATAACACACCCTCAACATGCACTTTTATTTACCCCACACATTACTTCACTCATGACATGTTCTGACATCTGAAAGGACATTGTTGATGATTAACCTGTGCATGGCAGGGCACAAGTTACAGTTACTCTAGGGACGCCATGAAATTTAGTCACCCAATGTCCTCACAACTTCATTACAAAATTGTGTATGAAAGCAGTATATGAGCCTGCTTTAACATTGCTGTACCCATTGGTTACAGTCTTCTACAGCAAAACAAATGCATCCCTGTATCCACGCTCAGCAATATTCATTCATGTATCGACATAGTCGAGTCCATATGACTTATAACATGCTCAAACAAAAAAGTGACCAGTGGCTTTACGATTAGTTGGTTAGGGTTTGAATTCAGATTTTGATTCGTTTTTATTAAAAGAACCAGGTTTGATCATGATTTAATTCCACCAGGAAGCTTATTTGATAGGTGCCTCCAGTGACTTTTAGATATCTAACAGTGTTGAAGAACAAAAACATTGAGCTTAGATTTCCTAAGTAGAAGTCCATTTTAATTCAGGCTCCCAGTTACATGAACAATCTTTTGAATACTTCTTTACGCCATGAAAAAGGCTCATAATGTAAATATGAAAGCAACGCACACTCAAATTAAATTTAGTTGATGCTGAATGGTAGAAGCATAAATATCAACTCAAGACAGAGGTTATATTTTTTAGCAGAACTTAATGATAGCTTTTTAACATGACTCAATCCATCCACCAATGATACCATAAACAAATCATAGCTCTTTATCTCTTCAGAACGAACCAGCTCGATCTCTTACATCTTCTCAAGATGCAGTGCACATAGACACTGAGGCACTGATTTTTGCTTTTTGACACTAAACTGTGCCAACGCAGTTTAGTGTCCAAAAGTAAACCACTGGCTAGCACCATTCCAATATGCCTGTTGGGTTTCTTATTTATGGAATGGCACAATCCAGTGCAAAGGGTGGGCTAACGTCATGGAGAATGACGTTAGCTGGGTGGGGGTGGCGGTATGGGAGATGGGGGTTTTGCACCAAAAAATTGTGTTATGCTGGTTAGAGTAAAAACAGATGACTCTAACCAGCCTAGGGTCATTTCTTGATGCAAAACATACCATACCACATGACTCTTGTCTTAGAAAAGACAGGAGTCATGCCCACCACCCCAATGACCAGCACAGGGGACAAGGGTCCCCTGGGCGTTGTGATTGCACCCAGTGCCATGTATGGGGGCCCATTTCAGGGCCCCCAATGGCACTTTTAAAACATCCAAAAATAATTACCTATACTTACCTGGGATGGAGTCCCCCATCCTCTGGTGCCCCTTTGGTGTGGGTGGGGGTGACCTTGGGGCCTGAGGAGGGCACTGTGGACTCATTCCATGGTGTTCACCATTGGAATAGTCCCACAGGTCCCCTAACGCCTGCTCTGATGCAGGCGCAAAATAATTATTTAGGCCCACCTCTCTCCCATGCACCATTTTTGCACGAGAGGATAAATAAGGCGCATGGGCCTTAGAGACACTTTTTGCCTGGGAACGCCTACCTTGCATCTAATTAACGCAAGGTAGTTTTTCGCAGGAAAAAAATGACTTTAACTCCAATATTTTGATGCTATACCTGGTCTAGTGTCAAAATATAAAGATGGAGTTAAGTTTATGCTGAAATATTGTAAAAACAATAAAATGACGCTACTATTTCAGCGCAAAAAGAGTATAAATATGCCCCTAAAGCCCACATTAAAGAAGGGTCTAGCACCACCTAGTGCCACATTAGTGTAATTTTTTAACAAAAATGCTGCGACAAATTTACAAAGTGGTGAAATTCACGCATTGCGCCACTTTGTAAACCCTTGCGCCAGGCATAATGTATGCAAAGGGGCGTTCCGACATTGGGAGACCCAGAAAAATGTTGCAGTGGAATGTACGAGATTCCACTGCAACATTTTTATCGATGCCTGCTCAGTGCAGGCGTTAAATTGAGGCACACCACTGTTTTTAATGGGCCTCAGAAATTATGACGCTAATGATCCTAATTTGCGCCATGGAGTACCATATCATTATTATGGTGCACACATGGTGGCGGTAGGGGGGCCCAATGGGGAGCAAGAAAAGTGGCGCTTCATGTAATGAAGCACCATTTTTACTAAAACTGGGCCTAAATATTGATACATTATTTTTGTGAACTCATTAGATACCATGACCCTGCTTAGGATGTAATTTTAATTGCATCAGCCTGAACCTCCTTGTGTTTACAGGAGAAAAATTATTTAACTGCCTTAGACCTTAGAGTGAGTGTTCCATCTTATCTTTCCCTCTCATTAGATTTATGTTTCATGGGTCTTTGCTACGTCATAGATTTAAAATAACATTTTGAGGGAACAATCAGACGTTGGGTTAATTGTATTCCTCTTAGGGTAGTGGTGTAGTTCCAGTTGTCCTTGAGCTTGAAGCTTTGAAAACTTCACATGGTTACGTTTCCATTTATGTTATCCTAAACCCCCTATCTTCAACATTAAGTTAAAATTCGATTTTCCTCAGCAGCAGCAAAGCTTCTCCTGCACCCCTATTAATTTCTTGAGTTGTAAATTCCACTCAGTTCAGTCCTGCTCAAAAAAGGTGGTCTACCAGAATACTAAGGGGCCTAGTCATAAAGACACTTTGGAGTAGGTACGGTAATGCTGCTGTCTCTTATATGGATTGTGAATAGGCCCCAAAACACATCAACTGGAAATTAAATGAAAATATACAGGTAATGTTTTTTTTAAATTAGTAGAAATTGAAAGGATTGCCATTTATGCACTTTTACTAGAAGATAGTTGGATGTTTTAGGGATGATTCGTAAAGGCATGTATTAGTACCAGTACCCCTGTAGTACTACTCCCTGTAGTCATAGCTGAGTTGGCCCTTCAGTTTCTTTTTATTTCGACTTGAACTCATATCAACTACACAATAGGGTTAATCGAGAAGCAGCTAAGAATAGTAAATGTATACTTCCCTATATAAGCTTACTTTGACAATATGTCGATAGTCGATATCCATGAGTCAATACATCTGCATGTCAACATTGTATTGTTACCTTCTATGCTTCTATAGTGCAAATAACATTGGCAAAAAAAGTTGGTTGAACATATAGTATATTTAAGAAATTAAATAATGTGGGGCCAGATGCAGGAAACACTATACGACTCGCAAACGGCAAAATTTGCCGTTTGCGACTCGCAAATGCGTGTTTCCCATGCAGAAATGCATTTTGCGAGTCGGGACCGACTCGCAAAATGCATTTCCGAATCGCAAATAGGAAGGGGTGTTCCCTTCCTATTTGCGATTCGCAGTGGAATGCAATTCCATTTGCGACCGCATATGTGGTCGCAAATGGAGTCGCAGTTACCATCCACTTGAAGTGGATGGACCCAAAACTATTTTTTCAGGGCAGGTAGTGGTCCAAGGGACCACTACCTGCCCTGTGCAGCTCGTTTTCCTTTAAGGAAAACGAGCTACACTAAAAAAAAAAAAACTGCTTTATTTAAAAGCAGTCACGAACATGGAGGTCTGCTGACTACAGCAGGCCTCCATGTTTGCGAGTGCCTATAGTCGCTATGGGGCCGCAATTTGCGACCCCATAGCGACTCGCAGACGGTGTCTGAGACACCGTTCTGCATTGCAAATTGCGACTTGCAATTTGCAATAATGCTACATCTGGCCCGTGGTTTAATCTGCACGATATGTTGGCAAGCATGGGTGGATGTCCAAGCCTATTCATTGATAATAGAATATTGATTACGGTTTTTCCTGTTTTTGTTTATTTATCAAAGTCTGATTTTCCGATCAACAATAATGTGTTGTGTCCTTCAGTCGTTTTAAATTGCAATTAAGGAGCTCTTAATGCATGCCAATTTAACCGACATGCATATATCAATTGGGAGTATTATTTTTATAGTGATGCAAATTACGTCAATACATTGAAATAATAGATTTAAAGCTGAACAAAATGTGGGTATTTTTAAACAGGGATCAAATTATTTATAATAGATTAAAGGCTGTACAGATAACAAGGTTTGCGCTCCTCCTTCAATAATATGTCACCACTGGCTTTAACATTCAAAATGATTGATGCAAATTTGGGTTTATGCTAGTAAAGGTTGCAGAATAATCCACGGAACATTTCTTACGACGTCAAATAAAACAAACCACCTGAGCAGGACTTCCAAATCTTGAAAAAATCTAAATCATTTTGAACCAAGAGCAACAGGTATTATGTGTTTAGCACAGAATACTGTTTACTTTTGAAGATAGCTATGGCTAGCTACTGAGATCCAACTTAATCTGGAGAAGATTCGACTTAATCCATGAGACTCTTTGTTGATTTTATATTGATGTCATTTGGCCAATGGCAATATTTTATTTATTTATTATTTAAATCCTGTTAATACCACTCTGTAATATAAGTTTCTGCAATACATCAATAGGGTGCATCTTGTTAATTTTAACTCCCCTTCGCCAACACTAATTACAGCACATACACACAGCAGCGGCCGCCACAAATCTCAATGGGGTGCGGCGAGACGATGGGTATGGGGAAAAGAATGAAATAAAATTTAAAAACACTTACTTTTCCGTTCCCGCTGTTGCCTCCTGCCGCCTCGCTCGTCACTAATCTTCTGGTGCTCCAGCACTCACTGGGACACCAGCACAGGCTCCCCAGCAATTATGGTGCTGCTTTCGGTCTGAGTGGCTCGGACTGCCACTCAGACACAGCCCTGGGGTCTTTGGGTTAAACACAGCCAGGCTGGAGAAACCCAAGTGTGCATGTGTGTTTGGCGGCCTGAGACGGCCAACCAAACACACATGCACAGTTGGTGCACTTGATTCTTAATCCCCCTTCCCACCTCCCATGGCCCGGACCCTTCCCCACCCCTCCCCGTTCTGCTGGCCGAGTCACCAGATGAAAAATAAAATGATAGTGCAACTATCATTTCATTTTTCATCTCCTGGCTCTTGGCGAGGGGGGCTATGCTCTTCCGCCATTGTGGAGGAGCCCAATTTGCATACATGAGGGCAACCATTACTTAATGGAAACTTGCAGATTGTAGACCACACTGTGTAAAAGGAGAGTCATTGGTGACCTCATGTTCTTTGGCAAGCATGTAGGCAGCACAGAGTGAGATGCTCTGCCTAGTTATGAACAATTGTATTATTTCACTGGAACTTTGCAGAAGACCAGAAGGGACCAGAAGAGGATAGTTTGCGAGGCAACCTGAATCGGTAAATCAGGCCCTGAAAAAAATATCAAGAAGGACTAATGGTACACTCTTTGAGCATGGTGGGTAATACCATTATACTGTGAATATCTCTTGGCACTCATCAGCGGGACTGAACACTGGTAACAATGAGCTTTGGAAAAGCCAATAGGTCTTGCCTATGTGAGATCTGTTGAGGTTGTAATTTTTTGTTGCCTTGTTCGTACAGCACCACAGCCACTGTGCAGCATGACAGCAGCATGGTTGTAAGTAAAAAATAAAAAAGCAACAAAAAAACACAGCCAGCGCTGACAGTGTCAACTCGCTCTCTTTTTCTTTTTTTAACGTACAGCCAAGCTACACATGAGCTGCACTGCTGTACAACATAGTTATAAAATCATTGACCAAACCAAGATGTCTAGCATGGGCTAGAACTCTTGGATTTGTCAGTGCTTGTTTTTTTTTGGTACCATGCATGTGCAGCCCCTCTCCCTCATTTACCAGTGTCTCCGAACACTATGCCCAGTCAGAAGCAATAAACCCACACTATCCCTTTAGCAAGTAAGGTATTGCTAGTGGTATTGTAATCTAATAAAATCTAGTGATCATTCACATTTGATATAGTGTCATTTAAAAAGGAGATTTGGAGCTGCTGTGCAGAGATGGAAAGTGGCTATTTAAGAAGGTAATGTGGTAGCAGCAGGCCTGCTGCTAGAGGTGTGTTTCTTCTTTACCTTTAGATCTCGGAACTCGTAATCACTGCCCCAGACATAGCACAATCTCGACCTGAAGGTATTGGAGTGATTTACATAGCACCAGTTACATTTCAGAAGGAGACATTCATTTGAGTTTTTTAAGGCACAGGAGATTGTGTGATTTGCCTAGGTTCACAAGATGTTGAGCAGACAGAGATCGAACCTTGCTACCCAGTTCCAAAGTGGGTAGCTTTGACCACTAAACTAGCTCCTCTCCCTCATGAGACCCAGGTAGGGGTGTCAAGGCCTCCAAGCCAGCAATGCCAGAAATAGTAAAGTACTCCCAGGTTAGTCAAAGGGCTGCTGCACGAGTAGGTAAAAGGAAAACAAATAGCCATGATGTAGCCAGCTCTGGCACCATCTGCACTTTTTTTGTTTATTAGGGAGAGAGGGGGTAAACTTGGATAGTAGTGAATGGGAGGGTGGGTCTAGGGATAAACACAGACAATGGGGTTTGGGGTGTGGGGTGGACAAGCACATGGACGAACTCTAGGCATGATGGAGGGGCTGGTATAAATACCACAAGTACATCAAGGGAGGGTGAGTGGGACCAGGCAACACAGGAGCGAGGGACATGTAGAGAAAAGAAGTGAACGAGGGGACAGTGATGGAGCCCAAAGAAAAAAGCATTGCCTACAGAAATGGTCGGTGGAAGGACACAAGTAACACAGCCATGCTCTAGGGGAGATACAAACATATTCAGAGGAAAGAAGAAAATGCCGGATGACCTATAAGAAGCAAGTAAATGAAAGTGACAAGGAAGCCAACTGATGGTGAGAAATGGGAAGTCTCCAAGCCCACTGATAGAAAACAGATTGTAAATAAAGTGATGGAAGGTGGGAGAACAGAGAATAATTAGCTAATCTTGTAGGTACTTTCTAAATAGGTGAAAACCAGTAGATCAGAATTCATTCTAATGTAATCAAGAATGTAGATCCATAACCTGGATGTTACAACAGAGCTAGACTAGTGAACATTTGCACATGCACATAGTATTTAAAGAGAATGTTGAGTGAAAATGTTAAAAGTGAAGTTGAAAGAAAATAATAATTTGTAAAAATAGAGAAAATTAAATATTAAGGGCCAGATGTAGGTAGATTCTGAATTGCAACCCGCAAATTGCGAGTCAGAGCGAGTCGCAATTTGCGAGTTGCGATTCTGAATGTTAGATGATGTCCCTGACACCATCTGTGACTCGCAAGGGGGTCGCAAAGGCCCACCTCATGAATAATCATGAGGTGGATCACAATTTGGTACCCCCTTGCGAGTGGTGCCATTCACAGGGATGGTGGCCTGCTGCGGACAGCAGACCACCATGTCTGTGACTGCTTTTTAATAAAGCTGTTTTATTTTTTATTTAGCCCGTTTTCCTTAAAGGAAAACGAGATGCATTACAAAAATGAAAAATGAAACGTTTTTGTTTTCATTTTTTCAGAGCAGGCAGTGGTCCATAGGACCACTGCCTGCTCTGAAAATATTTTTGCAGTGCCATTCACAATGGGGAGGGGGTTTCTTTGGGACCCCTTCCCTTTTGCGAATGGGTTACCACCCATTACAAAAGGGTGCAAACTGCAATTGGTTTGCGACCGTGATCGCAGTCACAAAGCAATCCTGCATTGCACTGCGACTCGCAATTAGGAAGGCATCACCCCTTCCTAATTGCGACTCGCAAACCCATTTTGCGATTTGGTAACCAGGTTACTGAATCGCAAAACGGCGCTTGTGCATTACACTGCTACTTGGACATCCGGTTCACTTATTCCCCACTGCCCAAAATACCATCCTCTGGACAGGAATTTGGCTTTTAGGTAATGACAAAACAGAGCTGCCTATTTACGACCGTGTTGAAAAGTTGATATTCTTGGCTGAGGGAGGCCTTGAACAGTAAAGAAGAAATAAAAATGTAACCAATACTGAGATCTCTCTGCAATCTAATCTTACCTTATCACTGCTACAACTTACATGCAACAGATTTCATGACTGGACATTGGCAGTAAATAGTCATGCACTGTGATCAGGGTGCTCTAATTTTTGCTTCATACCAAGTCAGACTTAGGTACTCAGAATGAGTTTGGCAGGGGGCAGAGGCCGCCTGCCAAACTCGTTCCTCCATCAGTCCGCTTGTGTGGCCTGAACACCACCAGCCCTATTAAGAGTTCACCGCAGGGCAGATGGGCAGAACAGCATTTCTGCCCGCTGGCCCTGCGGTGAACAGGGTCTTAACATTGACGCAGGCTCCAAATGGAGCCGGAGCCAATGTGGCAGTTCAGCGGGTGCAGCAGCACTGTCGTGCATTACACTGCCCGTAATTCAGGCAGTGGAATGAGCGAAAGAGCTGTGCATGGGATCCCCTACACTGCCCATGCCAAGTGCAGGGTAGAGTGGAGGCTCCCGACACCTCCATTCCACCGCCTTTCCATGGGGGCTGCTTGTAGCACTGCCCTTGTGGATAACAACTGCCGGGACCAGCAGGCTGCTGGCTGGCGGCAGCCTGACGGTGTTGGTGGTTGGACCATGGCAGCTCCGCCACAGTCATAACATGGCGGTAAGACCACCATGATCGCGGCGGTCTGATCGCCACCGTGGGTCTGGAGGTCTGAAGACCGCCGGACTCATGATGAGGCCCAAAGTCTGGCTATTTGACCTGCCTTTGCATGGGTAAAGTTTCCTATGTTCACCCAACATCGTGAGCCAAGGGTTTAGCTCCACCCGTCTGAACGAAGGATAAATCAATTTATATTCTCCCAAGTGACTTTATTATATTTTGTATCCATTTATATACTTCTGTTTACTAAAGGCTTTACCTTAATTGAATAAGACTGAGATCATTCAGGAGTCTTGTCCCTTCAAGGAACCCAGAGAGAATTAGCCAGCAGATCAGAACCAAGATAGTGGAGGAAAAAGATGGAAGGGGCACAAGGGAAGATCATAAAGCTAGCTTACAGTAGAGGATATAGGGCCAGATGTAGTAAGCTGTATGCATGGTGCAAACTGCGAAAATCGCAGTTTGCGCCATACAAACAGCCTTCTGCAATGCACATTCACAATCTGCGAGTCGGTGCCGACTCGCAAATTGTGAATGCGACTCGCAAATAGGAAGGGGTGTTCCCTTCCTATTTGCGACTCGCATAGCAATTCGCAGTTACCACCAGTGTTACACTGGTGGTAACTCATTCGCAAAAGGGAAGGGGTCCCAATCGGACCCCTTCCCCTTTGTGAATGTTGCCCAAAAGGTTTTTTCAGAGCAGGCAGTGGTCCCTGAAAAACCGAAACCAAATGGTTTTGTTATTTTTTTTATTTTGCAACTCCTTTTCCTTTAAGGAAAACGGGCTTCAAAATAAAAAATAAAAAACTGCTTTATTTAAAAAGCAGTCACAGACATGGAGGTCTGCTGATTTCAGCAGGCCACCATCCCTGTGAGTGCAGGGACTCGCTATGGGGTCGCAAAATGCAACCCACCTTATTAATATTTATGAGGTGGGTCTTTGCGACCCCATAGCGAGTCGCAGACGGTGTCTGAGACACCATTCTGCATCGGCATTTGTGATTCGGAAATTGCGAGTCGCTCAGACTCGCAATTTCCGAATCGCAAATGTGGAAGTTGCTACATCTGGCCCATAGTGAAGTGTTATCGTGAATTAAAAGCTCAAAGTTATTAAGGCAGCCTTAGTTATAGCAATACGCAAAATATGACAATTAGAAATAATAACACATTAGGAAATATATCTTATGAGTTTTAGATTACAAATATCTAAATAACAATCAAAATATTTAAAAATGTAGGCCCATATTTATCCTTTTTACGCAAACCAGCGCCGGCGCTGGTTTGCATCAAATGTTTTACCACCGGCTAACGCCATTCCTACACACCATGTGGGTGCCTTATTTAAGGAATGATGTTAGCCAGCGCTACGGACTGGTCTGAGTTAAAAAAAAATTACTCAAACCAGGCAGCGCCGGCATAGGGGAAAATGGGGGGGGGGACTTGCGCCATTTTGTTTTTTTTGACACACAACCCCCATTGAAATGACTCCTGTCTTAGCAAAGACAGGAGTCATCCCCCTTGCCTAATGGCCATGCCCAGGGGATTTCTGTCCCCTGGGCATGGTCATTGGGCACAGTGGCATGTAGGGGTGCCCGAATTAGGCCCCCCTATGCCACTTTAAAAAAATAAAAATAAAATTCTTACCTCAACTTACCTGTACTTACCTGGGATGGGTCCCCCCATCCATGGGTGTCCTCTAGGGGTGGGCCAGGGTGGCAGGGGGTGTCCCTGGGGGCAGGGAAGGGCACCTCTGGACTCCTTCCATGGTCCATGGTTCCATGGTTAACGCAGGAGTTAAAAAACGGCGCACATCAGGCTGTGCGCCATTTTTTAAGGCCTGCCCCCTCCTGTGCGTCAAAATGACGCTGGAGTATAAATAAGGCGCACAGGCCTTAAAGTCATTTTTTGGGCGAGAATGCCTACCTTGCATGTCATTAACGCAAGGCAGTTTCCCGCATCCAAAAAATGATGCACACGGAAGAATTTTTACGTCCGCGGGCGTCAAAGTTGAAATATGGTGCACGGTTTGCACCGAATTTGCGTCAAAATCTTTGACGAACATTCGGCGTAACAGAGTATAAATATGCCCCATAATTTATAAAACGTTTTAACAGTTGCAAACCATCCTATTAGCTAAATCAGAAGTATTTGCAACTGATAAATGATTTTAGATTTACTAAACCAGTTTACTAATTTGGAAAGCTCTTTATGAATCGGTGCAAATAGATTATGAATTACAATTTGAAAGGGGCGTGTTGTGGGTGTCTCTTTCAAACTGCGATTCATACCCCAATGTATGAATGGTTTGTGTCCGTCAGCCACAAACCATTTAACAAACCATTTAAAATGTACTCACGTCCAAGTTGGGGAGATAATTGATCTACAAAGGTGAAGGGGTTGCGTTTAAACCCTTGCCCTTTTGGGACTGGGGTACACATTTCAAAAGGAGTGAGCAGTGAAACAGGAGGCTACTACCAACTCTTTTTGAAACTTTTAAAAAAATACAACTTTAAAAAACAAAAACAAAAAAAAGCAGCGTTTTATTATGTAAGGACTTTGGGCTGCTTGTTTTTTTTTTTTAAGTTTTCTTTTATAAAAAGGAAGGGTGGTCTGCTGCCCCCTGCAAAACAACATCAATGTGACTGTAGCCAGTCATAGTGGGTTACAAATTGCGACCTGCCTAATTATTATTGGTTAGGCAGCTCTATCTGTGACTCACTATGATTCAGTATTTTGTGAGCCAACATGCTAGTAAACAGGTTGGTTAACAATATAAGAATTCATTCGAAAAAAGTTGATGCTTAATTTGCATTTTTTGAAAATGACATCTTTATAATTCTGTCTCATGTTTTGAAAACTGAAATTCATACTGTAGCATTGCTGAAACATAAGCTTTCACAACCATCAATGACTTACATTGTTATTGTATAGGAATTAAGGGGTTTAATTAGGCTTTGGGATAAACAAGACATCTGCCAAACATTTGCTGTTTTTTCCATCTGCCCTCTTTAGACAGTATACCCTACACACTCTAAGCAGTGTAGACTTCCGCCAATTTCTGATCAGTGTAAAGCATCTGCCAAACTCTAAATAACCCCTAATATTTCTACTCAATATATATGCTGTTGACAAATAGGAGTCAATCTATGCTAGGTCAACAGGGATTTAGTCTGTAGATATACATTTGAAGGCTATAATACAACACTAAAACAGTGAATGGATGCATGCCAATTTGTCAATCACGTAGACACCAGTGGAACTGTGCATAGTTTTTCTTTTTCATTATGCTACTAATCTTTTATATTTTTGTATTGTTTATATCCCTTCAGCTGGTTTGAAGTGTTAATGAGTTTTCTCTAGGTCCTTGGTAGGCAGGCTTCAGGTACAAGGGCTAGACCTGTACATATTTGTGACTACACACATTGGAGTAAGCTGATTCGTCTTGTTAATTTTAGCATGTATAATTTCCCTACACTTAGCTGGTGTTCTCAACACTTTTTCTTTTTCATGGATATGTTCTTAACTTTTTATCGACTTTTGGGTTTGTGCTAACATTTTTGCATTTCAGTTCTGACCAACTTTTTCAAGTTAGGTGTAGGTTTTTGTGGTGGATACTTTCCTTCATTTCAGCTTGATTTACTGTTAGAAATCGGGTGGTTGGGTTACTGAAGTGTAAACCATAGACAAACAGCAACCACAATCCTAGGCAGGGTAAGTGTCAAGCAAACCTTAAATTAACCTTTGCTCACCCTCTGGTAGCCTGGCACAAAGCAGTGAGGCTTAACTTACAGGCAATTTGTAACATTTTTGTGCAACACTTCATACAGTAAAACAGTGAAAACTCCACACACAATGAATCCATACCAGTTTAAAGAACAGAGTAAGATTTAATAAATGATACAAGACCAAAACTACAAAAATCCAACAAGTCTGATTGTAGTAATGAATTTTCACAAATTAAACCATAAAATAGCACTTAAAAGCAATAATCGCCTATCAGGAATCTCTGGTTGCCCCAGACTGGGACAAATTCAAAAGTTCAGGCCAACCGTGATGGAGTGTGAGCTGGCTGCAGGGATCCAGTTAGGCCTACAAAATAAAACCATATTTATCCTAGTTGTGGAGCACTGTGTCAGTTCTGAACCAAGCAGTAGAGATGCTGAATTGAAATTCTCCATGCTACAGTGGTGATGCACCAGTTCTGAGACGTGGTGCAGTTAGGGCGCAACTTCCTGACCATCAATGTCGACGATCCAGGCACCAAGGCTTACAATGAAACTACAGGTGTCAAAGATGCCTTGGACAGTTGAGGTGATGTGCCAGTTATGATGATCACAGAGGCTGCGATGCTATTATTCAAGGTTATTGTTGAGGCTGCCATCAATGGAAATGCGAGGACCTTGTGCCAGGAAAACTGTTGCAGTGGTGGTTCTGAACATCTGGTTCTGGTTCTGCTCCATGCAACAGTGGTGATGCGTGGATACTGCTCCTGCAGCAGAGAATGTGTCAGTTCTGCTGTAGCAAACATCTTAGACCAACTTCCAAGGATCCAGGACTGGAGGGGCACCACTAAACAGGGTAGACTCATAGATGTCAGAGTACAGGTGCAGGAGCAGGGTGGTTGGACCTCTTTTATGTCCCTGAGAGTTCAGATCAGGAGGCCAGTTAGCTAGCCCTTGGAGTCACTCTGGGTTCAAGTGATGCAGGTCTAGTCCTTCTCACCCAGACAAGAGAGAGCAGCAGGAAGCAGGACAACACAGCAAGGCAGGAATCCGGCAAAACAGCAGTCCAGCTGAGTAACAATCCTTCAGCAGCATAGGTGTTCTTCTTTGTGGCAGAGTCTTCACATGCCCAGACGTGTACTGAAATGGTGGTGTCAAAGGTCCAGTACTTGTACCCAGCTGAGCCCTAAACGTTGAAGAACTTAAAAAACATGCCTTTGAAGTACACAAAGTCCCTGCCCTTTCAGCCCTGAACGTATCCTCACTACATGGTGTTATTCAGAATTTGTGTGTGGACAGGGCACAGCCTATTCAGATGTAAGTAAGGTTGTGCCCAGCTGCTTTCTCCCATCCTGACCAGGATGGCCCATTATGCAACACCTAAGCTCCTATTGTGTGTGGCTTTTTAGGTGGAATGCACAAAGCCCAGCTGTTACCCCACCCCAGACATGTGAGCAGAGACAGGCAGTAGATACCAAATGACTTAACTAAGAAAGTGCCAACAGTCTAAAAGTGGCCTTTTCAAAATTTCAATTTGAAATCGGACTTCATCAAAAGTTGTGATTTTGAATTGTAATTCCAGAGACGCCAAACTTGAAAAATCTGTCTCTCCCAATTGGAAGTGACACTTTTAAGAGGTATAAGGCAACTTCAATGTTATCCTGTGGAAGAGATAGGCCTTACAGTTGTTAAAAACAAATGTAAGAGTTTTTCCCTATCAGCACATGGAAAACTTAAAAGTACATGTGCAGATTTTAAATATGCCGCTCCCCTCCCTTAGGGCTGCCTACCTTAGGGGTGACATTTATATTAGAAAGATAGGTTTCGGCCTGGCAAAAGGTTTATTTTGGCAGGTCGACATGGCGGGGTAAACTGCAAACACAGGCTCTGCAATGGCAAGCCTGAGAAATGTTTGAAGGACTACTTAAGTGGGTGGTAAAATCATTGTTGCTGGCCTACTAGTAGCATTTAGTTTACTGACCCTGGCCACATGTACTGCACTTTACTAGGGACTTCTAAGTACATTAAATATGGCAATTGGTTGTATGACAATCTAATCATGTTTTAAGAGGAGAGTGCAAGCACTTTAGTACTGGTTAGAAGTGGTAAGTTGACAAAGTTCTAAAGCCAACAAAAAATAATTCAGCAAAAAAGGGGAGGAAGAAGGAATATCTGTCAATTACCCTGCAAAATGGGCCATTTGTAACACTTATACATTGGTTTATTTCTGTTTAAGGCGATATATGATCTTTGTGTTAAAGATGATAAATACCTGTACTAACATGCTTTATTTCATACTTTCACTTTCACTATTTATGCAATTTAGTCATGAAAATTAAACAAGTGTTGCCTTTTTTCTGTCCTGCTGAATAACATCTCCACCACAAGATGAAGAATTAGGAATCTTGCCAAGAAACACTGGCTTCTATTTAAATCTCTCAAACAAACCAGTGAATTAATGTACAGCTCTGATAATGAAAACATAAGGGTGACGCTTTGCAACATGTTTCAAAGCCAGTGTTTTGAAAGACAGGGAGTATGCCTTTTCTCTGACTGAACAACCCTTGGCAGAGTAAAAAAAAATAACTAAGGGCCAGATGTAGAAAGCATTTTGCATGGTGCAAACTGAGAAAATCGCAGTTTGCGCCATGCAAAATGCCTTTTGCGATGCACATTCACAATTTGCGAGTCGGTACCGACTCGCAAATTGTGAATGCGACTCGCAAATAGGAAGGGGTGTTCCCTTCCTATTTGTTACTCGCATCGCTATGCTAAATTGTTTTGTGACTGCGAATGCGGTCGCAAAGCAATTCGCAGTTACCACCAGTGTCACACTGGTGGTAACCCATTCGCAAAAGGGAAGGGGTCCTCATAGGACCCTCTTCCCCTTTGTGAATGTAGCCAAAAAGGGTTTTTCAGAGCAAGGGTTTTTCTCTGAAAAACCGAAACCAAATGGTTTTGTTATTTTTTTTATTTTGCAACTCCTTTTCCTTTAAGGAAAACGGGCAGCAAAATACAATTTTAAAACTGCTTTATTTAAAAAGCAGTCACAGACATGGAGGTCTGCTGACTTCAGCAGGCCACCATCCCTGTGAGTGCAGGGACTCGCTATGGGTTCGCAAAATGCGACCCACCTCATTAATATTAATGAAGTGGGTCTTTGCGACCCCATAGCGACTCGCAGTCGGTGTCTGAGACACTGTACTGCATCCGATTTGCAAAATCGGACTTTGCTACATGTGGCCCTAAATGTGTATATGTGGTTCATATGCTCCACATTGTCAAACACAAACCAAAAATGTGACTTATTCAGTATTATCCACGCTCTTGTGCTACACATTACTGATTAGGTAGTACAGATAAGTTAAATTGGGTACACGTGATGCACAAATCGAGGGGTTGTTCAAAGGCCAGAGAACAAGTGCAAAATTAACAGACCCATGGCACTGAGATTTCCTGTCATGGAAGCCCTCATTACCAGATGTCTAGGTAACGGAAAACCAAATTCCAGCATCTCAGTTCTAGGCATTTTTCTTATAAAAGTCTGCATATCATATGCATCATCTTCACTGTAGGTTATATAAGTTTTACTTTGAACAGTGTCTATATTTTAACCTACATGTTCTGTTTGAAAATCTTTGTTCACTGGCGATGGAGAGACCCTGTGATATAAAATAGAAAGGTTAAGGTTGTCGTATCCTTACCCTCCATCTAGAATGAGACGCATGCAGGAGAATGCATTCGACAATTGTCTCCCTTGTGAACCGGAGTTCAGAGCAATTAACACTGCTTGGCAAACTTTTTCAGTCCTCGGGTCTTTTTCCAGGCTTACTTGCTCTGGGTCAAATACCTCACAGACGGAAAATATCCACACGTCTGAAAGAAACATCCTTCAAAAGAAAAAGAAGTTCATTTAATATTGTACACTGATACTGATTCGAAGGGAAAGTAGCAGATTGTCTATTTTAAAACTTGCTGAGAATGTAAAATATTATGAGCATAATAATTATGTTGTTTACCGGTTTGAAAGAGTAAATCCTAGTCCCGGAATAAAAAAAAGAATTACTCTCATGTAATCATTTTTCACATAGGAAGTCGGTTTTAGTTAAAAAAGCACCAAACATCAGAAAGGAAGTGGTTGCATGGCCACCCCTGCCGAATAGTACATAATCTCTGCTGTTTAGCTAGCCACGGGCTAAATAATAGAGCTGATGTGCAATTCCACCTGCGGCCAAAAAAACAGCATGAAGGAGACCTTTATTTATCCAGCCATGAAGAAAAAAAGGGGACAACAGCAATGGTAGGGAGGAGGACATCTGGTAATGGGGGTGCAACATGTTTGAGGCATTTGAAAGTAGGTGCATATACAAATGTACAATAGTTTGTACAAATGTAAGTTACTGAATGAAACAGGTTACAGGTGAAAAAAAACAGTAAAATTAATTTTGAAAAAAAAACTGGTGCTGCACCTAGTCCAGTGGCACTTTCCTTACACCCTTTAGCACTCCTTATCACCACCATGTGTGTACCGTATTTAAAATATGGCACACCATGGAGCAGAGTAGGGTGCAATAGCGTAATTTTTATTGACACTATTGATATACTCTTCAGGAGTAGCGCCAAAATGGTATGCCCCCTTTTAACGCCTGCTATGAGCAGGCATTAAAAGTGCTGAAAAAATTGGAGCAAGGAAATCTTTTAGATTTCCGTGTTCCATTTTTTCTGTCCCTATAATGGGGGAGCACTCCCTAGCATACATTATGCCTGGCACAGGCATAATGTGGTGCGAGGGTTTACAAAGTGGTGCAATGCATGCATTGTGCAACTTTGTAAATATGGCACGGGGAAAAAGCCACTTGAGCGCCTCCTTACTGGCAAAAAAAATATGCTATGGCGGTGCTAAGGTGGCACTAGGGGCTCCTAAATATGCCCTCTGTTGTTTTAATATTCAAATAGCACTAAATGTAAGAATCAAACTCCTATGTGAAGAGCTTCAGGATATGGTGCAAAGATGGTTTGCACTGTAACCATCTACCACCTCAGGAGCTCCCACCTCCTAACAAACCAGAACCCCCTCACCACAGAGGACACCACCAAAACCATACAGAACATCCACTCAGGGTCCCCTACAGATCCCTGCCACCACACATGTACAACCTGGGAAGCACACTGATCAGTGCTAGCCGCACCACCATCATCAACTCCTCTATCCATAGTGGAAACTTCCTGGCCATCTGAAAAGAGGTATAGATCATACCTCTCCAGAAGAAATCCTCGGCCAACCCAAATGACTTCAGCCATTCCCAGCCCAGGTCCGGAAGGAAAAGAACAACAAGTGCCTCTCTGCCCATCTTGAACAGCACCACCTCCTGGACTTCACCCAGCCGGAGTTCCACAGCAATCATAGCATAGAAACAGCCCTCCTGGCAACAATGGACAGCATCCGGTCCATCACGGCACACATGAAAAACTACCATCCCCATCCTGCTTGACAAAGTCTCCCATGGAATCTTCATCGCCAGACTCCAGGACTCAGGTAATAGCACTGAGCTGGATCGTCTCCTTCCCCCCTCACAGAACACAACCTCCCCCACATCATAAGAACCCATGGCCTCAAAATTGTTCCTACGCCAATGACAGTCAGCTCATCCTCTCCCTCACTGACACAAACATCACCACCACAGCCAACTTCACTGCCTGCATGTCCTACATGGCCAACTGGATGTGAGAGAATTGTCTCAAACTCAACACAGACAAAACAGAGATCCTGATATTCAGAAATAAGAACTCTCCTTGGAATTCCTTCTAGTGGACTCCTGACATGGGTTCCGTGTCCACCCTCACGGACTGCACCATAATCCTCAGGATCATCCTTCATGACAAACTCATGATGAAGAAAGAGGTCTATGGCAAAATCCCATTCAGCTACCACATCCTTAGAAGGCTCCACAAGCTGTTCAAATGGCTACCCAGGAACGCAATGTACAAGGTCACCCAAGCTCTCATCACCAACAGACTCAACTATGGCAATGCACTCTATGTCAGCCCTTCCAACCAACTCACACAAAGATTCCAGACCATCAAAAACCCAGCTACCAGACTCACCCTGACTGTCTCCAGAAAGGACCAACTTATCTCTGTGACTGACTCCAGCTCTATCATCTGTCCAGACAGCTATGTACCCTCTTTTTCTCGCTTGCTCAAACCCCACGCATCCACAGAATCAAGGCAGCAGGGCACATCTTTGCCTTCATCGCCACCAAATCTCGAATCCACTTCTTCAAAACATCAGAACTGTTACTCTACTCCTCAACTTCTGCAAGAAGCTAAAGATCTGGCTGTTCAACTAGGAGCATCGACAGGCCAACACTCCTGCCCAGCCATCCAAATCCACCTAACATAAAGTGACATAACAGTCTAGTAGTCCGCAAAGAATAATGTGTGTGGGTTAAAAGTATATGATATGAATGTTTTATTCACTCATGAGTATGTTCTTTTTTTAAAGTTCATGATGCTCCTCTTGATGATATTGAGGGCTGTGCTTTTTTTAGACTTCTTATGAAAGACCTTGTGCTAGCTTTAGGCTTTTTGGGAGGGCTGTGCTTGCTTAGTATTTCAAACATGTAGCAGTAGACAAGTAGCAGCAAACAGGGAATGCAGACAGATAGATGTGGTCTGGGATGCAGAAGGAGGGATATATTTAGTAGGCGATTGGTGCATGGGGCACAGTGCTTTATGACACTTACAGGAGGTAAATTGAGTGAGACACAGGAATGGGGCCTCTGTGGAATAGGGAAGTAAAAGTAGGAGAAAGGTAGGTAAGGCTTCTGGGTAATTCACAGGAGGAGTTCACTCTGCTGCCTCTAAATAAACAGTTTTTCATACTATTCACCCAGCATAACGGGGTTGAGGCCCATGTCATGTGTGTCCCTTTCAGCCACACTGACATTTTAGTCACAATGTATAATGCTCTATGTATCTTGGGAATTGTAGTTTGATTTTTAACATGGAAAGTAGTGGTTTAATGGGTAATGTCCATTCTCTGATGAACCCTCATTTCTGTCTACAACAGTGCTTTCTCAGCAAAAGAAATCCAGAAGCCAAAAACAAAAATAAAGAAAAATATGAGTGATAGGTTTGGATGCTGTACCTAACTAAAGGCATTGCGGAGGGTGGATGGGGAAGGGAGGAGTAAGTAGAACCAATAGGCAGAGGAGAATGACAACTAGGAGAATAAGGGCTAGGAAGTGGACCACCAGGAAGGCTAGCATAACCAGAGACACAAGGACTAAGACAAGAAAACAATGAGGACCAGTACAAAGAAAAGCAGGAGTAAGGGTATGTAGGAGGCTGGACTGGCTTGTAGTGAGTACCAAGGGGTACTTGCACCTTGCACCAGGCCCAGTTATCCCTTATTAGTGTATAGGGTGTCTAGCAGCTTAGGCTGATAGATAATGGTAGCTTAGCAGAGCAGCTTAGGCTGAACTAGGAGACGTGTGAAGCTACTACAGTACCACTTAGTGTCATATGCACAATATCATAAGAAAACACAATACACAGTTATACTAAAAATAAAGGTACTTTATTTTTATGACAATATGCCAAAGTATCTTAGAGTGTACCCTCAGTGAGAGGATAGGAAATATACACAAGATATATATACACAATAGCAAAAATATGCAGTATAGTCTTAGAAAACAGTGCAAACAATGTATAGTTACAATAGGATGCAATGGGGAAACATAGGGATAGGGGCAACACAAACCATATACTCCAAAAGTGGAATGCGAACCACGAATGGACCCCAAACCTATGTGACCTTGTAGAGGGTCGCTGGGACTATTAGAAAATAGTGAGAGTTAGAAAAATAACCCTCCCCAAGACCCTGAAAAGTGAGTGCAAAGTGCACTAAAGTTCCCCTAAGGACAAAGTAGTCGTGTTAGAGGAATAATGCAGGAAAGACACAAACCAGCAATGCAACAACTGTGGATTTCCAATCTAGGGTACCTGTGGAACAAGGGGACCAAGTCCAAAAGTCACAAGCAAGTCGGAGATGGGCAGATGCCCAGGAAATGCCAGCTGCGGGTGCAAAGAAGCTTCGACTGGACAGAAGAAGCTGAGGTTTCTGCAGGAACGAAAAGGGCTAGAGAATTCCCCTTTGGTGGACGGATCCCTCTCGCCTTGGAGAGTCGTGCAGAAGTGTTTTCCCGCCGGAAGGACGCCAACAAGCCTTGCTAGACGCAAATCGTGCGTTTGGCGTTTTTGGACGCTGCTGGGGCCCAGGAGGGACCAGGAGGTCGCAAATTGGACCTGAAGAGAGAGGGGACGTCGAGCAAGACAAAGAGCCCTCACTGAAGCAGGTAGCACCCAGAGAAGTGCCAGAAACAGGCACTACAAGGTTGCGTGAAATGGTGCTCGCTGAAGTTGCACAAAGGAGTCCCACGTCGCCGGAGACCAACTTAGAAAGTCGTGCAATGCAGGTTAGAGTGCCGTGGACCCAGGCTTGGCTGTGCACAAAGGATTTCCGCCGGAAGTGCACAGGGGCCGGAGTAGCTGCAAAGTCGCGGTTCCCAGCAATGCAGCCCAGCGAGGTGAGGCAAGGACTTACCTCCACCAAACTTGGGCTGAAGAGTCACTGGACTGTGGGGGTCACTTGGACAGAGTCGCTGGATTCGAGGGACCTCGCTCGTCGTGCTGAGAGGAGACCCAAGGGACCGGTGATGCAGCTTTTTGGTGCCTGCGGTTGCAGGGGGAAGATTCCGTCGACCCACGGGAGATTTCTTCGGAGCTTCTGATGCAGAGAGGAGGCAGGCTACCCCCACAGCATGCATAAGCAGGAAAACAGTCGAGAAGGCGGCAGGATCAGCGTTACAGAGTTGCAGTAGTCGTCTTTGCTACTATGTTGCAGGTTTGCAGGCTTCCAGTGCGGTCAGCGGTCGTTTCCTTATCAGAAGGTGAAGAGAGAGATGCAGAGGAACTCGGCTGAGCTCATGCATTCGTTATCTAAAGTTTCCCCAGAGACAGAGACCCTAAATAGCCAGAAAAGAGGGTTTGGCTACCTAGGAGAGAGGAAAGGCTACTAACACCTGAAGGAGCCTATCAGCAGGAGTCTCTGACGTCACCTGGTGGCACTGGCCACTCAGAGCAGTCCAGTGTGCCAGCAGCACCTCTGTTTCCAAGATGGCAGAGGTCTGGAGCACACTGGAGGAGCTCTGGACACCTCCCAGGGGAGGTGCAGGTCAGGGGAGTGGTCACTCCCCTTTCCTTTGTCCAGTTTCGCGCCAGAGCAGGGGCTAAGGGGTCCCTGAACCGGTGTAGACTGGCTTATGCAGAATTGGGCACATCTGTGCCCAAGAAAGCATTTCCAGAGGCTGGGGGAGGCTACTCCTCCCCTGCCTTCACACCATTTTCCAAAGGGAGAGGGTGTCACACCCTCTCTCAGAGGAAGTTCTTTGTTCTGCCATCCTGGGCCAGGCCTGGCTGGACCCCAGGAGGGCAGATGCCTGTCTGAGGGGTTGGCAGCAGCAGCAGCTGCAGTGAAACCCCAGGAAGGGCAGTTTGGCAGTACCAGGGTCTGTGCTACAGACCACTGGGATCATGGGATTGTGCCAACTATGCTAGGATGGCATAGAGGGGGCAATTCCATGATCATAGACATGTTACATGGCCATATTCGGAGTTACCATTGTGAAGCTACATATAGGTAGTGACCTATATGTAGTGCAGGCGTGTAATGGTGTCCCCGCACTCACAAAGTTCAGGGAATTGGCTCTGAACAATGTAGGGGCACCTTGGCTAGTGCCAGGGTGCCCTCACACTAAGTAACTTTGCACCTAACCTTTACCAGGTAAAGGTTAGACATATAGGTGACTTATAAGTTACTTAAGTGCAGTGTAAAATGGCTGTGAAATAACGTGGACGTTATTTCACTCAGGCTGCAGTGGCAGGCCTGTGTAAGAATTGTCAGAGTTCCCTATGGGTGGCAAAAGAAATGCTGCAGCCCATAGGGATCTCCTGGAACCCCAATACCCTGGGTACCTCAGTACCATATACTAGGGAATTATAAGGGTGTTCCAGTAAGCCAATGTAAATTGGTAAAAATGGTCACTAGCCTGTCAGTGACAATTTGTAAAGAAATGAGAGAGCATAACCACTGAGGTTCTGATTAGCAGAGCCTCAGTGAGACAGTTAGGCACCACACAGGGAACATATACATGCACACCTATGAGCACTGGGGCCCTGTGTGACAGGGTCCCAGTGACACATACATATAGGCCACAAACCTATGAGCACTGGGGTCCTGACCAGCAGGATCCCAGTGACACATAACAACCATACTGAAAACATAGTGTTTTCACTATGAGCACTGAGGCCTGGCTATCAGGATCCCAGTGAGACAGTGAAAACAGTGACAAACACCCTGACATACACTCACAAACAGGCCAAAAGTGGGGGTAACAAGGCTAGAAAGAGGCTACCTTCTCACAGGGTACCAGAACCAGGGCGAGAAGGATCAGGAGGGCCGCGAGGATATGAAACAGGGGGATCTGGACATAGTGGACAAAGGCCTGAATGAGCAGAAGGACCAGTATTAGAAGGAAGAGAAGGCCGTGCACAAGGACAAGGAGGGCTAGGAGGGCCATAGCACAATGACCAGGACCAGAGATATGAGGACAACCAGGGCCAGAAGTAGAAGACCCAGAAAGAGAGACCAAAGAGGGCCTGTACCAGGAGACCAATGGAAAAAAGGACCAAATCAAAGGAGGACCAAGGGGCCAGAAGCAAAAGGACTGGGACCTAGAAAGCCAGAGCCAAAAGGACCAATGGGATCAGACCAGGACCAAAATGAACAGGCCCAGCCCAAGAGGACCTAAAAAGGTGGTCCAGGACCCAAGTATGCTTTACCTGGTGGAACGCAAAGCCAGGGACCAAGGAAATGAAAATCAGGATGACTCAATCCAGGAAGACGAGGTGTGGCAGATCTAGGAGAACCAAGACAACAGGGTTTGATAAAGAAGGATCCAGCAGACCATTGAGGTCAGGGTGAGGATCACTGGTACCAGGGTCAGGAGGCCCAGGAAGGGCAAATACAAGGAAGGGCCAGGGGCAGGGCCAAGATGACAAGGGCCAGGCAGATCTAGAACCAGGCATGGCAGAACAGGAAACCAGTATCAGGGTGACCAGAACTAGTTGGACCAGGATGAGGATAAGGAGGGCCAAAACACCCCAGAAAATGAGTATTTGGGACCGGCCTATGAGGAGGACAAGCACCAGAAGGCACAGAAGGAGTCGATAGAGAAGAAAGACGACCAGGAGCAGGAGGACACCTAGAAGATTCTATGCCCCAGGTATTAGGGTATGCCTCATACTTCTGATGCTGGCAACCCCCAAAAAGCTCTACCTGTTTTAGTCCATGTATATAACTAGTAAAATCAGAGCACGCAAATTGAATTAAAAGCTAGGGCTGTTATTGTATGAGTGTTATAGACACTGTCTTATGTTAGCACAGTAGACTGAGAGTGAAACTGCTGGCAGAGGGACTAAAACATGTCAGAGGGGTCTAAAGGTGAATGGGTAAAAAGGTGTATGGACTATGAAGATTGGCAGAAAGGTTTTAACAAGCTTAGATGGCTGAAGTCAAAGAGGGCCAAAGGTCTATGGCAATCAAGATCATAAGAAGGCTTTGATGAGTGGAATGAGGGGTGGGAGAGGGTTAAGATAGAGCATTGCAGATGACCTAAAGAGGGATTTTAAATAATAAAAGCAGTTATAGTTTCAGCACCAGGCACCAGGCTAGTGGTCGCTGAAATTCTAATGGCTAGATGATGCGTGGTGGAGAGACATACGTGGCAGAAGCGCTCGGAAGGCCAGCAAAGAGGTAATGAGTGTCAAGACTGGTAGAATAGTCTGTGTGCTTTTGGGTTGACATTCCATTTGGATGTATGTGCATTGGCTATGCAGCAAGTGTGTAGTAGTATGACTGTGTGTGGTGAAAGTGCATGGACCAGTGGGATGCATTTTGCATGAAGTGATGCAAAGTGGATACTGCTTTCCTAGACATTGACGTACATTGACTGCATCCCTATTTCTGGAGGGTGGATACCCAGACATTGAAGTTAGTGAGAGGTTTTTGCTAGCAATGCTGATTAGTTCTTCCTGAGTTATGTCATAGGGTCAGTATTAGGAGTGAGGGGTACATCAGAGATTTCTCTTGTTATGGTCTTTGTGACGCAGGGCAGCAAGTCACCTTGTTGCGCCTCCCTGGGTCACAGGGAAAGGGCAAGAATGTATTAATCCAATATGATGCATTCCTGTCTTTTGGCAGCCTAGCTCTAATGCAGGCACCCTTGCACAATGGATTGTTTTTTGTGCAGAAAGGGACACATAGCACACATAGAAAGAGGAAAAAACTAAGAGAAACAAACACATTTCTCCTCCTGATGCCTCTCCTGAAAAGTCGTATCTTTTTGATGCATTCCTAGGTTTACAAGTACTTGTAAACCTGGGAATGCATCAAAATCCATGGATGTTGTGTGAGAACATCCATACAACACCCATTGAAACACCTTCCTGGAGCATGTAACACAGTTATTTACGTTGCATTACATTATTTGAGAGTTAAGAAGCCACGGACGGCCAAGTAAGGTTGCCCTTTTCTCCTGCTTGGAGCTAACACTATTGCTACTTCTGTGGGGACCATCACCTAGGACAAGGGCTGTGTCTGAGCTACAGGCAGACAATGAAATAAAATGTGTAATAGAATCACCCCAGATCAGTTCTTAAACCTCAGCAGTGGATCCACATACCTGACTGGAAAATTAATATAAAAGTGGAACTGTGAAATGATCGATCCGTAGGCCACAAAAATTGAGGTAACAAAATGTGTTTATTTCTTTAGAGTATTTGATGCCTGTACACCTTTCTCTGATTTACTGGGAATATTCATTCATATTCCAATGAAATTTAGTACAACTAATTATAGGTAGATTCATTTGATCAAGGCTCCTGGAAGGAATACTTCCTCTGGCAGCCTGACAGTGTAGGGGTTGTTGAATGATGGACTTTACACTGTCTACTCTATGTAGGGTAAAATCTGACTGTAACGACCAGAAAAAAATGACCCCTCTCTGTGGGAGAAAACTCTTAGCATGTGGGGAGGGGGGGACATTAGTTTTTTGTTTTGCTAAAAAAAAACTCCTGCTTTAAGAGTCTTATTTTTGAAGAACAAAAACTGTTTGAAAACTTTGTCAACTGGCCGACCATCATATCTGATCGTATGGTACATCAAGCCTTTCCTTCATAGACAGGAAAAGCCATGACAGCAGTTCTTGTCAATGTAGAAAGTTGTCCACTGGGTTGGTGGATAACTTTAAGGGGCATATTTAAGGAAAGTGACGCTGCACCTAGTGCAGTGCCACTCTCTTTGTGCCCCTTAGCGCCACCCTACCCCCACCATGTGTGTCGTATCTAAGATACAGCGCACTATGGTGCAGGGAAGTGGGCAATAGCATCATGTTATTGGTGCTATTGATGTACTCTGCAGGAGTAGCACCAAAATATTAGCGCTACTCCTGCAGAGTATATAGGGGCCCATAATAAATAATGGATACCCCTTCTAACACCTGCTCGGAGCAGGTGGCAAAAGTGCCTTAAAAAGTGACGCAAGGAAATCTGTTAGATTTCCTTATGCCATTTTTTCAGCCCTTCTAACGCGGTAACGCCTCCTTTGCATACATTCTGCCTGCCGCAGGCACAATGTAGCGCAAAGAGTTACTAGGTGGCACAATGCATGCATTGCACCACTTTGTAAATATGGCACGAGGATTTTGGCCTCGTTGGGCCACATTAGCATAAAAGAAATTATGCAAATGTGGAGCAAGGTGGCGCTAGGGACTTAGAACTATACCCCTGAATTTGGCAGGTGTAGGTAGCTTAACATGAGAGAGATAGTGTATTCTGCCATCCTGATGGAATGAACTCTGTCCCCAAACTCTAAATCATGCCCCCAGTTTTTCTTCTGTTCGTCATGAGATTTTAATGAAGCCTCTCAATTATACTGTGTTGATGACTTCATAAACGGCCCTATGCAATTGTCTCTATATTAGTAGGATCATCCTACAATTCAGATTACACTATGAAACTGTGGTACAACATTTACAGTTCTGGCTTTTGCTTTTACAAATATGTGCTTTTAGGTGTTTCAGTCCAATATGACTCATTTAAATGAACCGGAATGAATAATTTCTGAATGCAATCATTTGCTCCAGAAAGGTGTTTCAATTGCATGGATAAATTTGGTTATCCCATATCTGCCCGGCTACATTCCTGTGGTTTTGTGAGTAGGAGCAAACAGCTTCAACTAGTCTTGCAAAGGTTCTAATCATCTTCACCATTAGCAACCCCTGAAGGTAAACTTAAAGGAGTAGGAGCATGTGTGGAATACAAGTCTTCTCCATAAAAGGCTTCCGATATCAGCTTGTCTTGGCCCATGGTCCAATGGAGTGACATACTGTGCCATGTCTGTCATAATTACTTGAAAACATTCAACCATTTGGCACTTTTAGGCTTGTAAGTACGGATGCATAGCCCAGCATTTAGAGCTATTTTCTAAGTGCAAAAAGCATCCTCATATATAAAGAAGGTTTCATTTTGCGCTACGCAAATAGAGCTAAATGCAAATGAAAAGGAACAGCAGCAGTCAGCAGCTAGCAGCCGCTTGTGTTCGCCAAGGGCCAGATTTGCTAAAAAGTGGTGCAGCGCGGCACACACAGAAGTGTAAAAACATAATTTTGAAATCAATGTTTATGTGCAGGAAGGGACACCTTTCTACACATAAACAATTATTTCTTGCATTTTGCTTTTTCTATGCGTGCTGCAAAATCATCATTTCAGCAATTTAGCCAGCAGGAAGGCACATTTTGAATTGTTTTTGCTATTTGCCAGGCCTAAGGCGAGAAAATATATAGGCCCTCATTTTGACACTGGTGGTAAATCCTGCTTACTGCCACACTGACGGCCGCCAACTTACCACCACGATGGCGGATAGCCGTCCACCATATTATGACACACACCAATCTGACAGAAAACAGCCACATACACAAATCCGCCAGACCAAAGGTCAGTGATAAATGGCGGTCACAAAACCTACACCATTACGCCATCAGAACAACGCCCATCACATTATGACCCACAAATCACCATGGTGGACATTTAACAGCGGTAAACCATTTGCAGTACATACCACCCGCTCACAATGGACACCCACATTGGCCAATCCAAACAACACACAACTGACACCCATACACACACCACACCCAGACCACTATAAAACACAAACCCACATTACCCACAACGCCTTACGAATACAAATCATTGGCACAAGACTGACACCAAGACCACTGCGACAACTAAAGCCACATGCCACTAACACCCATACACCCCTCATGCACTCCACATCACACACCCCAACATATTACCCAACACACCCTCACCAACACACATCACACAACACCCATGGCACCACAAAGGCACCCCTGTTTCACTGAGGAGGAGTTAAGGGTCATGGTGGAGGAAATTGTCAGGGTAGAGCCACAGCTATTTGGAGCACAGGTGCAGCAAATATCAATAACAAGGAAGATGGAGCTATGGCAGAGAATCGTGGACAGGGCCAATGCCATGGGACAGCACACCAGAACAAGGGACAACATCAGGAAGAGGTGGAACGACCTATGGGGGAAGGTACGTTCCACTGCAGCAAGAGACCAGCTCTCTATCCAGAGGACTGGCGATGTACCCCCACCTCCTCCCTCACAACTCACAGCATGAGAGGAGCAGGTACTGGCAATACTGCATCCTGAGGGCCTGGCCGGAGTTGGAGGATGGCTGGACTCTGGTAAGTCAACTCTCAACAATTATCACCCTCATACCTGCATGCCATCACACACCTTCACACTCACTCCCATCATTCCACGCCATCTCACAAACTCACTCCACCATCACATCACACTAATCCCAATGCCAAGCCCTGCATGCTGTACCACTGCATGGACACCCCTCACAGCCCTGCATGAACACTCATCACCAAAGGATGCACAGCATAGGGAAACTAGCAATCCCACCATACACCAACATACTAAAGTAAAAGCTGGCAGGGCACCACCTACCATAGAGGGAAAGCCAGGGATGTACAATATGTCATACACATGAAGCATAATACATCATTTACATCCCCTCAGGTACCCCAGCCAATGTCACTGGAGAAGAGGGTACCATCACTATCCAATCCCCAACAAAAGAGGCCCACAGTGATGACAGTAACTCTGGTCTTCAGGATCTGGGCGATCTACCTGGCCCATCAGGGACCACTGGACAAGTCGGTCACCCAAGCCCAGACACAGACCACCACAGAGCCTCCCCCATCAGGAACCAACACCACAGCAGCCCCCCAGCATCCCCAAACCTCTGTCCCCAGGATACGTCAATCAGCAGTGTGCCCATGTGTACAGGGACCTCAGGCCAGACCTCGCACACAAGACAATCAGAGACCTGGGGTCAGTGACAGTAAGCACACGGTTCAGGGGACAGAGGCACAGGCCAACAGGCCAACAGGGACACTGGGAGGACTGTTGTGCACCAGGGAGAGGACAGCAGCAGGGAACAGAGCCTCCAGGAGGCACTCTCTGAGATACCGAGAGCCTACCAACATTCCCAGGACACGATGGGCCAGATCCTAGACAATGTGCAAGAGACCAGGCAGTTGCAGGATGGACAATATCAGGGGATCAGGGAGGACTTGTAGGCCATCAACAGGCAGGGGTGCTGGCAGACATCGGCAACACTCTGAGAGAGGCAGTGCCACACCAGCAGGCCCCTGCCACTAGCCAGTCTTCTGAACAGCCCTCCACTTCCGCTGCCGCTAGTGGCCAGGAGGCCCTGCCACAGGACCAACAGGCCACCAGTACCCCTCCTCCTGCAGAAGGTGAACCACCCCTCAAACATTCCCTGCGAACCAGACAGAAGCCAGAGACACTTGCCAAGACCAGGGGCATCTCCAATCTCCTCCTCCTGCAGAAAAGGTACATGGCATCTGAGGGCCAGGTTGTGCAACATACGGCATGCCACTACTCTCTGGCAGACCTTCTCGGGTAAGTAGCACAGGGAACCACCTGTTAGAGGGAGGCACCGGACCCTGGCCTTCAGGATGCCAAAGGTCTTTTAAATTATCCTTCTTGTTCACCCATGTGCCTCATTATAACGTTCTTCTGCCCTTGTCCTGACATTCCTTACAGGGGTCAGCAGCCATGATAGGTTTGGGTAACCAGAGTCACCTGCAAATATTGAGGGACAACATTTAGCCACACACTATCCTATATGGCCTACACCATAGGCATACACCAACATATACTGTGTGGGAACCAGGGCTCACCTATTAGCCACACCCTATTCCTCTGTAGTTTGGACATCACATTTGGGATGCTGCTATTCCTCAGAACAAAGGCATCATGCACTGACCCTGGATACCTAGCATTGACGTGTGAGATGTACTGGTCCGTCAGGCACACCATCTGCACATTCATGGAGTGGAAACTCTTACAATTCCTGAACACCTGTTCATTCTGGCAGGGGTGACAAACGCAATATGTGTTCCATCAATTGCACCAATTATACTGGGGATATGTCCATAGCATAGAATCCGGCCTTCACAGTGTCCAAATCCTCAAACTGGGGGAATGCAATGTACACTCTCGTTTTTCTCCCACCCTCCCTTGTGTGTTAGGCGTCTGTACTCACCGTTGTCATCTTCACCGGCGTTGGTGTTTCAGGTGGAGCATCACATAGAAGATCATAGGGAAAACTTGCAGTTCGGGGGTCCATGGTGGTGTAGTTCTTCCCTGTGTCTCCAGTGGTGAGTCCTTTGACTTTTGTGCTCTGTTTCTGCCAGGCTTTTGATGGCGTTGGTACCTCCCCAGAAAAGGTGGCGGTTTCCTGTGTCAAAATATGGTGAGCGGTCCGTTATCTTCCACCTGGCTGTAGGTGGCTACCGCCGTGGGGAGTGTTGTTTCCGCCCTGGTGGTCGATGTGGTACATTGGCTGTCTATCAGAGATATCACCGCCATGGTCATAATTTGATGGCAGTTACCACCAGCCTGTTGGTGGTATTACCGCCACTTTATCACCTATCGCCAGGGTCGTTATGAGGGCCATAATGTCTGCTATCAAACCTGCAGCTCTGAATATAAATTAGGTATATTTGCTATTTGCATTGCTGCTGGCATAATTGTGAGTAATATCTGCTGTATTGCCACCAGTCGGGTAATGAGTGAAGTTTATTTGCCATTTGCTTGAGTGTTAGTAGTAAATAACCTTACTAATTAGCCAGTGACTAGGTAAATGGCAAGGTTTTCCTAGTATTTGCACAGCTGGTGGCTAAACAGTGCAGATTTCAATTACTTGTCGGCAAGGTAACAGTGAAAGTTTTTTGTATATATTTGGATGTCAGCTTGCCAAACAACAGCAGGGTAGAATTTCTATTGTTTGGCAAGCAGTTGGGTAAATATCAAACTTTCCTTGCTACTTTCAGGGCCACTGGACGAAAAGTAAATCATTTATACTATTTAGCCAGTAGCCAGGTAAATAGCAGATACACATCACTATTCACCTGGTGACAGGAAATGTTTTACATAACCGGTGTTACTACCAAGTTCAGTTGAACAATTTTGAAAGAATGAAAGGCTGAATCAGCTTTTTGGTAATCGGTTGGCCTGTAGTCATAGTCATAGATCACGAAGGGTTGACAGTGGGTGGGCTTGTAACCAGCCATGGCGGCACTGAACTCAGCATCATATGGCTGATTACAACCCCACTTTCCACCAGCGTTTTCATGTCGGAGACCCCACCATGAAAACACTGATGGAAAGTCAGTGCTGGGTGCCCCCCTGCCCATCACTGTCGGAATGTGCACTGTCTGCACTGCAGTGCTGGGCTATTAGCCTCACTCCCTTAAAGGAGCTGAGGCCAATACTCCAGCACTGTTTCCTCCAGTCAGCCTGGCGGGAGCGCATATTATAATGTTCCCGTCAGTCAGCCTGGTGGGAACATTGTAATATCTCGTTAGGTATGTCACCGTCATGGCGGTGGCATGCTCCCCATGAGTTTGCCAGTCCTGTGGTGGACCGCCAAACTCATAATGAGCCCCTCAATCGCTGCTATTTGTTGGTGTCCAGGTAAATGGTGAAGCTTCTTTGCTATTTGCATGGCTGCTGGCCAAATAGTACATAATCTCTGCTATTTAATTGGTGACCGAGAAAGTAGTCATTTTTAATTGCTACTTGCACAGATGTGGGCCAAATAGTACGTGATCTCTTCTATCTAGTCAGTGGCTGGGGAAATAATGAAACTTCTTTGTTGTTTGCATGGCTGCTGGCCAGATAGTAAGGGATCTCTGTTATTTAGTTGGTGGATGGGTAAATAGTGAATTATCTTTGCTGTTTGCACTGCCACTGGCCAAATAGTGCATGAACTCTGCTATCTAGTCTGCAGCCGGGTAAATAGTGAAGGTTCTATGCTGTTTGCATGGCCACTGGCCAAATGGCCCATGACCTCTGCCATTTACTCAGGGACCAGGCAAAGAGTAAATTTTCTTTGCTATTTGCACTGCCAAATTGTAAATAATCTCTACTATTTAGTTAGCAAACTGATAAATAGTGACGTTTCTTTGCTTTTTGAACGGCTGTGGACAATTAGTGCATAAACCATGCTATTTTTTTGGATTCTAGAAATGTTTTGTTTCTTAGCTATCTGCATTGTTGGTGGTGGACTAGTCCGTGCTCTCTAATATTTAAGTCGGCAGCAGAATAAGTAGTGAAAACTCCCTGTTGTTTTCAGGGTCACTGTCCAATTAGTACATGATTACTGCTATTTAGCCAGCAGCCCAAATAACACAAGATCCATGCTATTTAGCCAGCAGCCATGTAAATAGTGAAGCTTATTTTCTGTTTAAATGGCTGTCAGCCAAATAGTACACGATCTCTGCCATCTTGTTAGCTGCCGGATAAATAGCGAAGTTTCTTTGCTATTTACCGGGCACCAGCCAAATAAACATAATCTCTACTGTTTGGAAGCGGGCCAGCAAATAATTAAATTTGCTACCTATTTCCACGGCCGCCAGTCAAACACTGCATAAAATCTGCTATAAAACCAGCAGGAGTGTAAATAGTAGCGGAAATTCACTATTTACCCAGTTACCAGCAAAATTGCCTCCATCCAACATAAAACACATAAAATAACTCACAAAGCAGCAGTGTGACCACAGCTAACAGTATAGTAATACACTATTACTGCTTATATTATCCAGCTCCCTCCCTAATTCTTTGTCGACTCTCTCTTTACCTTTGACACTTACCATTTATCCGGTGCCTTTTAGCTGGGCTTTCGCAATCCAAATACCACATACACACATAAAAATACAATTAACTTGTTAGTGCGTCAACAAATGATACAGTTCTGCTTGCCTCCTAAAATGCAACCAATGCGCCAAGCTCATGTACAATTGTACTGTGAAAAAGTAATCGGAAAATTTCTGAGTGTCCTATGCTGAGGTATCTCTAAAGCAATGAAGAGCAACCTATACGTTTTCTTCTCTGTTATAGGTGAAGACAAACAAAGGAGATATGCCGGAGAAACCGCATGGTATTTCGTTTCATTGAGAATTCTCTTGACTCTTTCTGCATTGTGTGCTATGACGCATCATCAGCAGAAAATGGTAAATCACCTAATTTAATTGCTGTTGCTGGTGAGATATTTTGCATGAGCTAAACTGTTCACAGTTGTCCAAGGGCTATGAAAGTAGGGGGAGCGGCTGGCGCTGAAGCCCTCCCGACCCCCCCTGTCCTGGAAGATGGATAAAGTTAATGAAATACAACAAGGTCTTGGAGTTTTCTTTTCATGCAGCATCAGCTGTCTATTCAAATACAGTGAAAAGTTAATGGCAATACAAGCCCTGAGAAAAACATAGACCCCTGCACAACCCCTTGCCATGTGTGTACGTTTGTATTATGTCTTCAAATAGATAGCATTTGCTAACAAACTAGAATCACTCTGATTATGGGGTCAAGAATGAGTACGTGAAAGACACAAGTGTAAAAAATATCTCCCTTTTAAGGCTTATAAATATTAAAAATGCTAGACCTTCCCCTCCGTGCTAATCCATTTTTTGGCTCTTTGGGGTAGTTTGTTCTTAGGCCCTGGTAAGTGTTAATGGATATCAGAAGGCGTAGTAGGTTGTGATAAGTGATCTTTTTATTTTAATTTCTTTACACTTTCGTCCAAAAACATATGTGTCTATTTGTCTTTTCTTTCTCAGGTTTTGTCTTTATTGCCGGGTAGTCTTGGTATTGTTTCTTCATGGTCTTCCTTCAGGCACTCATCACGAACTCCGACCAACGACGACACCCAAAGAGAGAGAAATATGAAGCCATGTTTTAGAAACGTAGGTAGGTGAACAGCTCACGGTCCTATTCTCCTATCTTTTCTCTTTTTTCTTCGTCTACTGTCTAATTTCTCTTTTCTTTCACCTGTTGTTTTCCCCGTGTGGTTAGTGACGTTCTTTCTTTTCTCTCTCTCTTTAAGCAACTCTTCGCCTTTTCCTTTTCTCTCTTGGTTCACTACTCTCCTTGCATAGAATACATAGGTTGGTATCTTTCTGAGGTTAGTACGTGCTACACTTTCACCCGTGCCTTCCTGGGTACTATTTGTGTGACTTTTTATTTTGTTCTTTCTTTTTTTCCCTTGTTTTTCCCAGCTATTTATCCTGTGCACTCAGGGTTTATAAGTGACTTACCTATCCTTAGCTATCCTTTCCTCCCCAGTATACACCCCACCTTCCCTCCCCATTTCCCAGTATACACCCGTACCTGCTCTGGCCACGTTCTTCCTAGAACGTGGCCGGCTCCAGCGCTTCATCTCCCGTCGTCTGCCGCATCTCCTTGTGACCTGAATGTTACTCTCCTTTTCGAGCCTGTGGCTCCGTGTCTGTTAGAGATGCCGCTTCTGCTTGCCTCCGTTTTCCTTGCTGCAAGTTCCTCTCCCGATCTGTGCCTCCGCCTTCCTTTTTGTTACCGAACTCCTCCGTTCTCCTGACGCTCTCCTTTTCACGGCATGGGCCGATTAAAAAACGCCCCGCCTTTTCCTCTTCAGCGCCAGCTATTGCATAGTACCCCCGGGGCACTCCTCTCCCAGCCCGGGTCCCGGTGCCCTATCACAGCCCCCCTAATTTTTGTCTGCCTAAGGTATCTGTGTCCTCTTTTTCCAACATCCTGGGGATTCTTAAGGCACCCATGGTTTGGGTATTCCCTTGGAGGGGACCGAGAAATTAGCCAAAATACAGTTTAAAAAGTGCTGCAGAAGAAAGCATCTGTTTATTTCCCTGCAAATGGCATCAATGAAGGCTTTGCGGTGCAAAAATCACAATCTACCAGCTTTCAGGAACAGGTAAATTATAACCAGAAAACACAATTTTCGAACACAGTTTTGGCATAATTTTTTCCTATTTGTCGTGCTTTCAACTTCCTTCCATTTAGTGAGAGAAATGTGTGTAATCAATCATGGATCCTGGACACCTATACATTTCTGGAAAGTAGATACAATTCTGAATTCAGCAAGGGGTCATATGTGTATCTCCTTCGAGGTTTTCCCGTACAAAGTAATGTTTGAAATTAAAAAAAAAAATTGAAATTGAGTTGAAAAAACAGTCATTTATGTCTACGTTTGGAACTTTTTTCTGCTACGGCAGATTTTTAAAACCAATATACCGTGGCGTCCGCTGGACCCTTCTGGGCACAGGGATATCTAGGCTTAAAGTTTCCCAAAGTATCCAAGGTACCCAAAGCCAACAAATTAGCTGCACCTTGCAATGGATTTTCATTGTGTACCCGGTATACAGCAATTGATTTGGTAAAATATAAAGAGTGACGAATAGGTATCAAGGAAACCCATGTATTTTCAAAATGGGTATAAGGTATTTAAGTTTAGAAGCACATCTCTGAATATGGGGGTACCCATACAAGCATGTGAATTAGAGGGTATTTCTCAAAATGACTTCTTTCTTACACACAGTCTTACATTTATAAGGCGCAATTGCAGAGAAAGTCAATTGGTAATAGCACCTCTTCTACACTTTTGTCTTCTCCCACGACTCCCGCTAAAAATAGTACCTCACTTGTGTGGGTTGGCCTAGTGCCCCCAACAGGAAACACCCCCAAAACGCAACATGGACACTTCCCATTTTTCCACCAGAAACTGACAGTTTTTTTACAATGTGCCTAGCTGTGGATTTTGAGCCAAAACTCAGCCGGTACCTAGGGAAATCTAGCAAACCTTTACCTTTTTGAAAACTAGACACCTAGGGAAATTCAGGATGGGGTGACTTGTTGGCTCTTACCACATTTTCCTACCCGAATCCAATGCATACCTTAAAATGTGTTTAAAAAAACACATTTTCCTCATATGTCTGTGATGCAAAGTTCTGCAGTCTGAAACTTCAAACTTCTTTACATCCAGCATTTCCCAAGTTTCCCAGGAAAAATGCTACCTCGCTTGTGTGGGTAAGCCTAATGCCTGTGACAGAAAAAGGCCCAGAAACACAATGTGGACACATCACATTTTTCGACTGAAAAATGACTATTTTTTTGCAATGGGCCTATCTGTGGATTTTGGGCTCTAGCTCAGCTGGCACCTAGAGAAGCCTAGCAAACCTGTACGTTCTTGAAAACTAGACACCTAGGGAAATCCAGGATGGGGTGACTTGTGTGGCTCTTACCATATTTTCCTACCCATAATTGTTAGAAATGGGGTCTTTGGTTGGCAGTCAGGTTACCCCCTGTCCAAGCAAGGACCCTCACTCTAGTCAGGGTAAGTCACACACAATCCATATTATCCTGTGCCCACCCCCTGGTAGCTTGGCACTGAGCAGTCAGGCTTAACTTAGAAGGCAATGTGTAAAGTATTTGTGCAATAGATCATACAATAACACAATATAGCACCACAAAAATACACCATGCAGTGTTTAGAAAAATATATAATATTTATCTGGATATTTGCAGGTCAAAACGATCAAAGATGCAATAAGTAAATGTAGAAATATCACTGAAAAGTGATATAAAGTGTCTTAAGTCTTTGCAAAACAGGTAAATGTCTCTTAAAAACAATAAAAGTCTCTTGCATGCCCAAAGTACCTGGTTCGAGTTCAAAATCTCTGCAAGGGACTGCAGAGGAGGCGATGCGTGGAAAACGGGGAGGTGTGCGCCAGTTTCGCCCGTTCGCACACTGTCTTGCGTCATTATTTTTCACGCAGGGGAAGGCTTTGCATCGATTTCTGGTGCGCAGACTTGCTTCCTCTTTGGTTTGCGGGGGTTTCTGGCGCCCTGGGGTCTGTGCGTGGAATCCTGGGCTTGCGGAGTGAAGTCACAGGTGCTGCTTCGATCCAGTGGACATTGCGTGGGAATTTCGCTGCATCAATTCCTCTCCGGAAGTCGGGCTGTGTCATCCCGGGTCGGCTGTGCGTCAAAGTTCCGGTCGCAACGCAGGGGCTACGTCAATCTTCTCCTTGCGAAGTCACGCTGCATCGTCCTGGTTCGGCGTGCGGTGATTTCTCACCGCGGGCAAGCTGTACATCGTTTTTAGCACACTGCGCGTCGAATTTTCACCGCACAAGGAGCCCAGTTGCAGGCATGAAGTCTTTTTGGTCCTAAGACTTCAGGGAACAGGAGACAAGCTCTATCCAAGCCCTTGAAGAGCACTTTTCAGCACAGCCAGGGAGCAGCAAGGCAGCAGTCCTTGTCAGAAAAGCAGTCCCAGTGAGTACTTTGGGCAGCCAGGCAGTTCCCCTTGGCAGGTCTGGTTCAGGGATTCTTCACCAGCAGGTTTCTTGTCCAGAAGTGTCTGTGAGGTAGAGTGTCTACCTCAAGAAGTGTCTAAAGTCTGTGGTTGTGGGTGCTCTTCTGATACTCATTTTGGCCTCTGAAAGTAGACTTACGTCAAAGGAATGTCTCACTCGTTTGTGAAATTCTGCCTTCCCCAGTCAAGGCCCCAGACACACACCAGGGGTTGGAGACTGCATTGTGTGAGGGTAGACACAGCCCTTTCCATTGCGAGTGACCACTCCTCCCCTCCCTCCTAGCACAGATGGCTCATCAGAATATGCAGACTACACCCCAGCCCAGTTTGTGTCACTGTCTGGAGAGAGGTGCAAAGAGCCCCATTGTCAAACTAACCCAGAATCCACAAACAGGCAGAGTCACAAAAATGGTTCAAGCAAGAAATTGCCCACTTTCTAAAAGTGGCATTTTCAAACACACAATCTTAAAACCAACTTTATTAAGAGGCCCCAAACTCCACATGTCTATCTGCCCCCAAAGGAAATCTACGCTTTGATCATGTTTAAAGGCAGCCTCTAGGTTAACTTATGAGAGACATAGACCTTGCAACAGTGAAAACCGAATTTGGGGGTATTTTACTGTCAGGACATATAAAACACCTTAGTATGTGTCCTAACTTAATCATACACTGCACCCGGCCTATGGGGCTCCCTAGGGCCTACCTTAGGGGTGTCTTACATGTAGGAAAAGGGAAGGGTAAGGCCTGGCAAGTGGGGACACTTGCCAAGTCGAATTTACAGTTTAAAACTGCTCACACTGACACTGCAGTGGCAGGTCTGAGACATGATTACAGGGCTACGTATGTGGGTGGCACAACCAGTGCTGCAGGCCCACTAGTAGCTTTGATTTACAGGCCATGGGCACCTCTAGTGCACTTTACTAGGGACTTCCCAGTAAATCAAATATGCCAATCATGGATAAACCAATCACCAGCACAATTTACACAGAGAGCATATGCACTTTTGCACTGGTTAGCAGTGGTAAAGTGCTCAGAGTTCTAAAGCCAACAAAAACAGGTCAGGAAAAACAGGAGGAAGGAGGCTAAAGGTTTGGGGATGACCCTGCAAAAAGGGCCGTGTTCAACACCGACATGCATGCACTCATTAAATCAACACACATCCCCACACCCCCCTCCCACTTCCCTCTCAGCCAGCACTTACCTGTTCCATGGTGCTGATCCGGGAAGGAATGGGCTCCTAGGATGCTGCCCCGCCAGAATCGCTGCATCTCCATACACCTTCACACCTATGACTGCATCAGTATAGGTGTGGCAGTGTCTGGACTGACATGGTGGTGAGGGTGAAGCAGCATCCACCACCGACTGCCAGCATGGCGCTTGGAGCCCCTCACCACCATCAATGGCGATGTTGTTCCAGGCGTCATTAAATGGCGGGGTGCCTGCCACCGCCAATGGTGGTCTTCTGTCGACCGTCGGCACGGTTGTCAGCGGGCATCACACCATGTTCATAATGACCGCCTAAAACTGAATGCAAAATATTCTGTACATCTTGTGATGTGTGCACAAATCCCTAACAACATCCATGGTATGCACATGTAACACAGTTAAATCACTGAAAGTAGAACATATGTAGAAGACATTGATAAGGCAATCAAGGTGGGGGTAACACATTTGCGAATGTGGACTGGCAGATTTTGTCAATGGTGACTGCATTGAAATCATGCTCAGGTGGCACATTGTGCGACTTGGGGTCCATAAATATGTGCCTTGATGTGTTGTACCATGTCACAAAGTCACTAGTAGCAAGTAAATGATGACTCACGTGAACAGCCACCACAGTCCAATATTGACCTTTTATTATCCCATTGCAGAGGATAAAGCCTCACCACCTGCCGAGCTGCCTGTCCTGGATTTTTCTGATGATTTGGATGACCAGCTGCCGACCATCAGTGCTATCACTCTCCAGGAAGCTCTGGGTTCATTCCAGACACTATCGTGTGGGGCCTCCACATGAACCACCCAACAATCAACACACTGCACCGACCAGTCCAGCCACAGCCCTGGACTCTTGGGACCCAGACATTACCTTTCAGAGGAGATCGGTAGGACTGCAGTGGGAGTTGGCACAGCAGCTGCATGTGGAGACAGAGACCATGGTGGGAAGCCTAGAGGGAGTGTAGAGGTGCCTAAGGACAAATAAAGACAACTCCACTGCCATCAGCGGCACTCACTCACCGCAACATGGACTCCAGCAGTCCCTGACCAACATAGCTGCTGTCCTGAGGCAGAGGCTGGAACAACTGCCCTTCCAAAGTGGCAGCACCATGATTGACAACAGGCTGAGGGCCACTCAAAATGTCATGGAGTCCATGCAGCAAGATCTGGCCTCCCTCATTGAAAACATGGCTGCCTACCACCGTGATGCAGCTGCTTTGTTGTGAAACCAGCAGTTCCGCCTTGCTACAGTGATGCCTTTTGCTTTCCTATAAATGGCAGCTTCTGGGATCTTTGCTTCCACATCTCTATCCCCTGATGTGTGTATTTCCCACTCGACTTCAACAACACCCTCATGGCACAGGAGGCACCACGCACATTGTTGGATGAAGTTATGGAAGGAACGACATTCACTACAAAAAACACCTGGTATCTTCAGTCTGTGCCACATTGACAGTATCTCTTTAGTTCTGTGCTTAAGATCATGCCATTGTAGTGACAGCTGCCAACATGCCCTCTTTATTCTATTGTTGGCTCATCATGAATGGCCTGCCATAGCCTCAATTCCTACCTATTGTCAAATTGGACACCTCCTCACTGATGCTCACCTCTCCTATACATGTCTCATGACATGTCCCTCACCCCTGGACTCTGACTGGACATTCAATGGCTTGGGATCTCTCATGGGGTTAGTGAACTGTACATTGTACATCATTTGGTACAAAACTTGCACATGTAAATACATTTCCATAATCAAATATTTGCTGTTTTTGCTATGATCCATCAACTGTTTCAAATGTATGCATTGTGTGAAGGTAGGACAATGACCACATAACTAAAGGACATGTGTGGCTTTCTGTCTGACACAAAGCCATGCACATAGACCCAAACATGATTAAGGTGACTGATGGCATTGTGAACCGTGCTTCCCATGCCACTGGATTCAAGCTAGCCTGGCTGATGAGGGGTGAAACCCCAAAACAGGTCCCAATATGCTTGTTTCCAGTGCAGGGAAGACCTGGCCTGGCAGTTCAGGTTGGACTGTTCCCATGGGGAACAGGGTCAAGACTGATTTGCATATGGCTGGGTCCAAACTAGAATGGCATGGGCAGCAAAAACACTATGGATTTAGGCCCAGATCTCTGTAGTGGGGGAGAATGTTTGACATTGTTCAGTATTCCATCCATCACTTGTTCATTTTGCATTTGTCGCCCTAGGTGAGAAGGGTATGCCCAGACGTGGGTCCCTTGCTTCCCCATGCCACTGGATTCAAGCTAGCCTGACTGATGAGGGGTGAAACCCCGAAACTGGTCCCAGGATGCTTGTTTCCAGTCCAGGGAAGACCTGACCTGGCAGTTCGGGCTGGACTGTTCCCATGAGGAACAGGGTCAAGACTGATTTGCATACAGCTGGGTCCAAACTGGAATGGTATGGGCAGCATAAAAACTATGGATTTAGGCCCAGATCTCTGTACTGGGGGAGAATGTTTGACATTGTTCAGCATTCCGTCCATCACTTGTTCTTTTTGCATTATAAAATGCCTGAGTCTTCCAAGCCTGTGACAAACAGGTAGCATGCAAGTTCACATATGGCATGTGTCATTCGGAACACAAGTGTCTGGAAGTATACTGATGATTGTACCAGTACCATTGATGTGAGCAACAAAATTGTCATATGTAGGACTTTGAGGGGCAGTCGTTTGTGTGCCAGTATCTATTCCCCAAATGAGGTGGAGTGCAATGTGCTAAACATTTCAAGAATTAATGTTACAGAACTTAGCACAAACAATAGATGATTTATTATTACCTGTTTTAGAATTTATATCCATGCTAAACCCAAGTGCCAGGAACTGTGCTGAAAAGTGTGTTAAGTAGCTGATGTCACACGCTGTCAATCAGACAAGTCCTTAGTCATAGGGGATACACATAGTCACACATGTAAATCAATACTGAATGCATGCCTGAGGGCATTTGTCTAACATGGCCAGTGCAGACATGATAACGCCCAATCATCATGGACACCATATTGTAGAAAGCAACCAATTTTTATTATTACTAAGAAACACTACCTATAAAAAAAAACCTAAACTACACATTAAACTCCAATACCCTAACCTATACTAACTTATACATGTAACGCCACACAATAAACATTGCCCCCACCCACCCTTCTTAAGAGACAATTGATGAATCGGACAACATTAACTAAAGCTAAACATAGACTAACTAAACCTATTGACTAAACAAATATATTTTTTTGTATTTTTTCAAAAACATTTACTTCTATCCATACCGCGAAAACCCCCAAAACAAAAAGACTCCTAAATCCCACCCCACCAACTATATTACTTATGTCCTACAATTAACCTAATCTATGCTACCTAACCTATGCCTACCCACCTAAAACCTACAAAAACAATTTACAATGGACACTAGGGAAGGGATGGTGCTGGGAACAGGACACTCTCCACAATGAGAGCTTCTTCAGCTTCTTCCTAATGTATTTCAACAGTTTGTAGCTCCATGTGTTGTACTCCTCCAGTTTTGGAAACCTTGCTTTCACCTCCGCCATGTCCCTGTGCATATCTGCTTCAAAGGTTGAGCCAGTGGCTGCTGGCGGTGGCTGTTGCTGGGATGCTGGTGTTGTATGTCCAATGGATGTGGAGGGGGCGGGACCTGCTGAGGCACACCTGACCCGCTCCGTTGAGGTCACACTCTTCTTAGCGCACACTCTTCTTGAGGCACGCCAGAGGCGCGCCAGAGGCAAGCCCGTCTGCGCCTGTCCGCGCCTGGACCGCGCCCAGCGCCAGCCCCCCTGGTCCTCACGCCCCCGCGCCACCAGCCTTCGCTACTCAGCCAGCGAACTCCACGCACTCAACCCTGGCTCCTCGACTGCCTGCTGCCAAGCCACCCCGAAGCACACCAAAGGGCCTTTTTCCTGCCGCAACTGCAACTTCACCTGTAACAGAACAACGAAGCCTGCAACAACCAACACAAACCACCTGCACTGCATCCTCCTTAACACACGCTCCGCACGAAAGCACGCCATCGAGCTCTGGGACCTGCTCGACACCACCGCCCCAGATGTTGCCTTCCTAACCCAAACCTGGTGGAACGACTCCTCAGCCCCAGACATCGCCATCGCCATCCCTGACGGCTACAAGATCACCAGAAGAGATCGCACCAACAGAATCGGCGGAGGAATAGCCATCGCCCACAAATCCACCCTCAAGACCCACACCCACACAGACGACACCCTCAAGACAGCCGAACACCTCCACTTCCAGATCCACACGGACCCCAACACTACCCTCAGAGGAACCCTCATATACCGTCCTCAAGGACCAAGAGCCCCCTTCAGCGACATCATCTCCGACCTCGCAAGCACCCACGCCCTCGACTCTTCAGACTACATCCTCCTGGGAGACCTCAACTTCCACCTGGAGAACAACAATGACGCCAACACCGCATCACTGACCACCAACCTCTCCAACCTCGGACTCCGTCAACTGGTCAACACACCCACCCACATCGCCGGCCGGCCACACCCTTGACCCACTCTTCACTGCAAGCAACCACATCTCATTCAGCCACTCCTCCGAACTCCACTGGACCGACCACCACTGCGTCCACTTTTCCTTCAAGAAAAACACCGAACACCACCGCACCCCACTACCGCCTCACCGCCGCTGGGGAAAAATCACCAAAGACCAACTAGCCAGCACCCTCGCCAAAAACCCACCACCCGACCCCACCGACCGGACTCCGCCACCATCAACCTCCAACAATGGATCCTCAACTGCGCCAACATCCTAGCACCACTCAAGAGACCCACCGTCAACCAAGAAAAGAAAAAACCAGCCTGGTTCACAGACGAACTGACCACCTCTAAACGCACCTGCCAGAAACTCAAGAAAAAATTGATCCTCGAGCGAACAATCGACAACCTTGCTACCCTCAAGGAAGCCAACCGCGAACACCACCAACTGATCTGACTCACCAAACGCTCCCACTTCACAGAACGCCTTAACAACAATGCACACGACTGCAAGGAACTCTTCTGCATCATGAAGGAGCTCTCCAACCCCAACGCCAGCATCAACGACGTCCCACCATCCCAGAAACTCTGCGACGATCTCTCCACCTTCTTCTACCAGAAAATCGCAGACATCCATGACAGCTTCAACACCGCACCTCCGCCCGACCTCACACCCAACAACTCCTCCCACGCCGACCGCCTCACCACTTGGACCCACGTAGATGACGCCGAAACCCTAAAGACCATGAACTCCATCCACTCAGGATCTCCCTCAGACCCCTGCCCACATCACGTCTTCAACAAAGCCGACGTCACCATCGCCCCCAAACTCCGCAAGATCATCAACCTTTCCTTCAACACCGCTACCTTCCCGGACAGCTGGAAGCACGCAGAAATCCAACCCCTCCTCAAAAAACCTAAGGCTGACCTCAACGATCTCAAAAACTTCCGTCCGATCTCCCTCCTCCCTTTCCCAGCGAAAGTCATCGAGAAGATCGTCAACGCACAGCTCTCCCACTACCTCGAAGACAACTCCATCCTAGACCCTTCCCAATCCGGTTTCAGACGCAACCACAGCACAGAGACTGCACTCCTCGCCGCCACAGATGACATCAGACAACAAATGGACAACGGCAAAACTTCAGCCCTCATCCTCCTGGACCTCTCCGCTGCCTTCGACACGGTCTGCCACCGCACCCTACTAAATCGCCTCCACGAAGCCGGTATCCAAGACAAAGCCCTCAACTGGATCTCCTCTTTTCTCTCCGGCAGAACCCAGAGAGTCCGACTCTCACCCTTCCGCTCCGAAGCCACCAACCTCATCTGCGGCGTCCCCCAAGGCTCCTCGCTAAGCCCAACGCTGTTCAACGTCTACATGGCCCCCCTCGCACAACTGGCCCGTCAGCACAACCTCAGCATCCTCTCCTACGCCGACGACACCCAGCTCGTCCTCTCCCTGACCAAAGATCCTCACACCGCCAAAGCCAACCTCCACGAGGGACTGAAATCCATCGCCGAGTGGATGAGCAACAGCCGCCTGAAACTAAACTCCGACAAGACGGAAGTCCTCATCCTCGGCCTCTCCCCATCGGCCTGGAATGGCTCTTGGTGGCCCACCGCCCTGGGCCCTCCACCCACCCCAGCCAGCCACGCACGAAACCTCGGCGTCATCCTCGACTCAGCTCTCACCATGTCCAAACAGGTCAACGCAGTCTCCTTCTCCTGCTTCAACACCCTCCGCATGCTCCGCAGAATCTTCAAGTGGATTCCAACAGGAACCAGAAAGACGGTGACCCAAGCCCTCGTCAGTAGCAGACTCGACTACGGCAACGCACTCTACACAGGCATCCCAACTAAAGACATCCAACGACTCCAACGCATCCAGAACGCATCCGCCCGCCTGATCCTCGATATACCCCGCCGATGTCACATCTCCCACCACCTGAAGGACCTCCACTGGCTCCCCGTAGACAAGAGGATCATCTTTAAACTCCTCACCCACGCACACAAGGCACTACACAACACCGGACCCACCTACCTGAACACCAGACTCAACTTCTACGTTCCCTCACGCCAACTACGCTCTGCCGACCTCGCCCTCGCCCTCGCCATCGTCCCCCGAATCCAGCGCAAGACCTCTGGCGGCAGATCCTTCTCCTACCTCGCCGCCAACACCTGGAACTCACTCCCGACCTCGCTACGCCAGACCCAGGACCTCCTCACCTTCAGGAGACTCCTCAAGACATGGCTCTTCGAACGATAGCAGCTACCCCCCCCTCCTCTAGCGCCTCGAAACCCTGACGGGTACATAGCACGCTTTATAAATCTAATGATTGATTGATTGATTAGCAATTCTTGCAGTCTGTTTTGCTTGTCCCCTCCGTGGAAAAGCCTGTCTTCTCCCTTCTGTACCTTTAGGCCATCCTGCATTACCCTCTCTGGGCCTCACAGATGTGCCTGTATTGCTCTGCCTTCTTTTCAAAGTCACGCTTTTCTGTTGGAGTCATTGTGGCTGCTAAAACATGAGGAGAACATGTAATCAAAAACTGTGTTGGGTAGAAGAAGAACAAGTATACAACAGAAACAGCATCTTCAGATAACACATGTTGTCCACCAGACATCCTAAAACAATGCCAAGACCCAATTCTATACCAATCTGCCTCCCTACATCTACAATATATTGTTCATGTTGCAGGGATAACGGCTATTCAATGTTGCACACTATCTGTGCACAAGCTTGATACATCTCCTAAGTTCCAGGTAAACATTCATCATGGACGTCTCATTGACACATGATGTGATCATGCTCACTCACAATCATCATGATGGGTAGATCATGTAGGTTCTATTCCACACATCTTGTTTGCTCATGTTTGCTACAATCCGTGAACATGTTCCACATCCATCTGGAGAAGAGCTGAAATCTCCATGTGTATTAAACTGACTGTTGGCCTTCTCAGAAAGCTCCCTGCATGGGCAGTGCCTCACTTAATTTCTGAACGGTAGTAGTGAAGCACGGGTAGTGCAAGTGTCTCATAGATATGCCCCTTGGAGACCACAACACATGTACATAAATTGTGCCATGTTCACAGTAAATTTGTGCAATGTGTGGCCCTGAGTGCAGTAACATGCTGTGACCAATATGTTGGCAACATCCATACATTTCTAAAAGCCAGCACCTCTGACATTTATCTTGACTGACATCACTGTGTTTGTTGGCATAATTACTTTTTCCAAAGATTAACAAATCCATTGCAGCACACGTTGGCACCTGTTCACCATTCAACTCCTTCCACATCCTCAACATACCATCAGACATGATGTTGATACCCAAGGATAGATGATGGTGTCTTAATTGACACAGATGCCATTTAAACATGGCATTGCACACAATATACTCTTTGATACACTACCCTTGATCTACACGTGTGACATACATTGTAACACTTATTGGTTGCATCAGGGTCTTCAAAATGGGACACCTCGCCAATAGTGTAGGGTAGAGGTCCACCTGCAAGACATGACAAGAAGTTGATTGTTGAACAAAGAAAAGCATGGAAAACTGTTACACATTCCACTTGTTTAGCTGAGTGACCTGTCAACCTAGTTGTAGGAATGAGCAACTGGCATCTATAACATGTCAGTCAGACTGACATATCCCACAAAAACATTTACAGATATGGGATTCACCTATGCATACATGTCCCAGCTACATACATTACAATTTCTTGGGTACAGGATACTGTCAATTGACAGAATCTTAGTACTTCGTAGTATATCTATGTGAAAATGGAGCAAGCACTCAGATGCTTTACTTTTTCAGCCCTCTACTACCACCACCACATAACTCCACACTGTATGTGCCATATTTGACATATGACACACCATTGGTGCATGTTAGGACACTGACGTTATAAATTATGACACCATGTTGGCACTTAGCATGCTTTGCAACATACATGAATGTGCCAAACCTGCTAAGTGAAATTAGGCATATTGAAAACAATGGGATTGTCATTTAACCAACCTGCCTTAGGCACACATTCAAGTTGACTCTAAAAATAGTGCAGTGGAAGCTAGTAGATTTAAATGCTCATTTTTGTGTGCCTCCTACCGCAAGAAAACACACCATGCATTTATCATGCCTGGCACAGGTATCATGTGGCACCAGGGTTTATAAGAGCCATAATGCTCGCATTGCGCAACTTATGACATATGGGGGCATATTTATAATGGCTTAACACCACCTTGCGCCACATTAACGTCATTATTTGTTATGTGAATGTGGCCCAAAGAGGACAAAATCTCTGCACCGTATTTACAAAGTGGCGCAATGCATGCACTGTGTAACCCATTGGGCCACATTATCCCTGTGCCAGGCATAATGTATGACAAGGGGGCATTCCCCCATTAGGGGAGCTGCAAAAATGGCAAAAGGAAATCTGTGATATTTCCTTGTGCCATTTTTTATGGCACTTTTAACGCCTGCTCAAGAGCAGGCGTTAAAAGGGGACTTCCATTCTTCAGAGTGGGTCCTTATTTACTCTGCAGGAGTAGTGCCAATTTTTTGGTGCTACTCCTGCAGAGTATATCAATAGCTTCATGAGAAACAACACTATTGCTCCATAACCCACGCCATGGAGCGCAAAATTTAAATATGGCTCACACATGGTGGTGGTAGGGGGGTCCTAGGGCGCAGGGAAAGTTGAACTGCACTTGGTTCAGTGCCACTTTCCATAAATCTGCCCCATGGTGTGGTAATGCTTGCCTCCATCAACCACATTACTTAAAACACTATGGCCCTCATTACGACTTTGGTCATTTATAACGAAGACCGCTGTGGTGACAGCCGCCAAAAGACGGCTGCAGAGGCAGCAATCCGCCTGGCGCATTATGAGTCATAAAACCAAAACCGCCAGAAAGCAGCCATAATTGCAACACCCCAAGATCTAACGAAGGCAGGAGAGAGTCAGTCCCACCATCCTTACCCCCCGCCAACAACAAACCGACCTCCAAATAACAACCCAAGAATCACCACAGTGGCCCATCAACAGCGGTAACCCATTGGCGGTGCGGACCGCCATGGTCGATTTTGCCACCCCACAACAACAGAACCCAACATTGGCCAGACTGAATTACACACACCTGATACACATACACACACCATACACACCCACCAACAGCAGTATAAAACACAGAACCCACAATTCTTTGCAAAACCCAAAATTCTGCTACACGTTGCCAGCCCACATAGCCCTAGAACTGCACGCAGAACCACAGCCACCTATACACACTTCACGCATCACACACCACATATCATACTGCTACACCAAACACACACAACACTACTGCTCTCAATCACTACTTCACAGCATCTCACATACTCACACACCCTGCACCCCCACCAAACATTCCACACTCTGCACAACACACACACTATACCCACTACACAATCTGCATGTATCCAAAAAATAACCCCTGTTTTACTGCTGAGGAGTTGCAGGTCATGGTAGACAAAATCGGCAGGGTAGAGCCACAGCTGTTTGGTGCACAGGTCTAGCAGATATCCATTGCCAGGAAGATGGAGCTATGGTGGAGAATCGTGGAGAAAGTGAACTATCTCTGAACCTATCCACGTACAAGGGACGACATAAGGAAGAGGAAGAATGACCTACGGGGAAAGGTGCGTACAATGGCATCCAGGTACCACATTGCTGTCATGAAGATTGGCGGTGGACCCCACCTCCTCCCCCACAGTTGACAACATGGGAGGAGAGAGGTCTTGGCTATCCTGCATCCCGAGGGTCTCACTGGAATCAATCATACTTCTCTACCACCACGTACATCTGCATGGCATGTCTCCCTCATCACCCTATCTCCCTTCAACCCATTCCATCCCAAACATAGTACCAACTCCATAACTACACACAGCAATTTTCCCCTGCATGCCCAACCCACTTAAATCACACCTATCCCAAGTCATCATTCACTAACATAAGTAATGCAGGGTCAGCATGAAGTACTACCAATCCTACAATGCATCACCATACACAAACCAAAGGGGGAAAATCAACACCCATCCCATGGGGAAACCCATCAGTGCTGAACATGTAGCGGAAGGTGAAATTAACAACTATCATACATGTCCACAGGTACCCCAGGCATTGTCAGCCAGCAGCATGTGCCACGTCAACCAAGTCCTCTACCAGAAGAAAGCCCCAGTGATGACAGCCATTCTGGATGTATGGATCTGGAAGATCTCCCTGGCCCATCTGGGATCACTGGTCAGTCAGACACCACAAGCAACACCCCCTTCTACCCCAGAGCACCCCACATTGGACTCCATGACAACAGCAGCCACCCAACACCACCGATCCTCTGTCCCTAGGACACGTCAATCAACAGTGTGCCCACCTGTACAGGGACAGGAATCAACATCTCCCGGACAAGATGAAGAAGGTCCTAGTGCCAGTGGGAGCAGACAGACAGTTCAGTGGACACAGGCACAGGGTGCCTGGGCCAGTGGGAGGATATCTGTGTGCCAAGGGGTGGGCCAACCCAAGGAATCGACTGCCTAGAGGCACTATCAGAAGACCTAGGAGCATACCAGAAATCCCAGGACAGGATGGGCCAGGTACTTACCACCTTGCAGGAGAACCAGAGGCTGCAGAGGGAACACCCTTAGGAGGTCACACAGCAGGTGCAAGCTCACAATGCCAACATGGCCTCCCTTGCAGGAATGCTCCATAAAATTGCCACCATCAAGCGTGAGTCCACAATACACCAGCGTGCCCTTTCGACTAGCCAGAGTATTGACCAGCCCACTACATCTGCTGCAGCTAGTGGACTGGAGGCCCTGACACAGGTCTAACAGACCACCAGCACCCTTCCCTCAATAGCAGAGGAACAACCCTGCAAATGCTCCCTGTGAGCCAGTCATCCTACAGAGACTGTAGCCAAGACCAAAACCACTGCCAGGAAGTAAACCTCACCAACATGTCTCCCTTGTGTGCCAATGAGACACCTTGGACTGCCACTGCTCCTTTGTCCTATGGCCCCATGGATACTGGACCTGTGCTACAAACTAACTGGGCCACTACACTGGAGATTTCGTCCACCATCACCCCACTCAATTGCACTATCCCTTCCTTTTTGTAATTGTAATAAACATACTTTAACACAACAGAAGGATTTGTGCATTTCTTGCATGTACATGCAATGTTTTGACCTTTATTTTCCTGTGCAAATGTTATGTAATGTGTGAATCCATCCAATGTACAGTCACTTTGGGGTACACATTTCCATTGTAAGTGCTTGCCACCCAACTGTGTCAAAGCAGTCTGTAGGCATTCTTTGAGTACACAACAGTGACCACATCGACATCTGAAAAAAAGGGAAAACGTTAGTGACATTCATATTAGCAATAAAGAGAAGCAAAGCAACATGAACCCCTGTAACATGACAGCCTACATTCATCTGGTCACATCAACCTGATATTTTGCAATGCAACAAACTCCAATTACTACTTGTGAGCAATACACAACTTTTGTAAGGGCCTTAGACAAGATACCACCGTGTTAGCTATGCCATGTTGTCAATAAGCCAATTCCTCCTCTATAACACCTAGTCCAGGCCAAATTGTCAGGGATAATAAAATCACAGGGAGGTTGTGTAAGCACATTGAAAATCACACTACATTTCCAGCAACAAATGCTAAGTACTACAGTATATAGACTGAGGACACAGTTGGACATGGGCATGTATGTGAAACTGCAAAACAGCAGATAGATTGCATAGGCAGAATTAGCTTTCTAACCAATCATCATACCACTGGCAACACTAACCACAGATGGAACAGTGTTAGGTTTCGTCATGCACAAATTAGAGCTTGGTCCATCATTGCTGAAACACAGCTCTTCATTGAACTGGTGGTATGAACAGAACTACAGTCTTACCTGACTGTCATTGGAAGTACTGTTGTATATGATGCGTCCTGTAGTCCACATCTTCCTCCTCCCCATCTTCATCACTGTCTTCAGTTTCCTCCACTGCCACAGGTGTATTGTCTCCCCTCTCCTCCAGCCGGAATGGCACATGCCTACTGAGGGCCAAATTGTGAAGCATGCAGCAGGCCATGACTATCTGTCAGACCTTCACAGGGGAGTAGAGTAGGGATCCAGCAGAAATATGTAGGCACCTGAACCTGGCTTTCAGTAGCCCAAATGTTCTTTCAATGACTCTTCTGGTCCGTCCATGTGCCTCATTGTACTGATTCTCTGCCTTTGTCATCAGGTTCCTCATTGGTGTCAACAGCCAGGATAGGTTTGGGTAGCCAGAGTCACCTGGAAATAGTGAGAAACTCATATTACATGTGTACAATACAGCAGGTAACATACTGTGACATACATTGTGTGTAACATCAGGCTCACCAATGAGCCAGGCTCTCTCTATCTGTAGTTGTGCCATCATCAATGGGACACTGCTGTTCCTCATTATGTAGGCATCATGTACAGATCCAGGAAACTTGGCAGTAAAGTGGGAAATATACTGATCAGTAAGGCACACCATCTGCCCATTTATCGTATGGTAACTGTTCCTATTTCTGAATACCTGCTCATTTATCCTGGGAGGGACAAAAGCAATATGGGTCTTGTCAATGGGCCCAATCACATGTGGAATATGTCCCCTTGTATAGAAAGAAGCCTTTACAGTCGGAAATTCATCATTTTGGGGGAATGTGATATAGCTGCTCATGTGTTTCAGCAAGGCAGTCAAAACCCTTCTCAGCACTTTTGTAAACATTGCCTGAGACATACCTGCAGCCAAGCCCACTGTCACCTAAAATGATCCTCTGGCCAGTAAGTGGAGCACTGACTGCACCTGTACTGTAGGAGGTATTGTAGTTGGACTATGAAGAGCAGGAATGAGATCTGGCTCCAATTGTGCCTACAATTCAGTGATTGTGGCCCTGTCCAGACAATAGGTGAGAAATATATGGCATTCCTCCAGTGTAGTCTAGTCTACTAGAGGTCTGTACACGGGTGCATTCCTCTACAGTGGTTGGTATCTGAACAAACAAAACATCACAAGTGTGTGACAGCAGGAAGGTGGAAACACATTAGATCACAGTAAATAGAGCTGTTGCATACATTTCAGGCAACCAATGATTGGAATCTGCTCAGGTGACCTTTACATGCAAGCAGACTTTTGATAATATACAATTTCATTAAATGGTCATACGTATTCACAGATGTAGTCTAAGTAGTGAGACATAATTTGTCATATCACATGCAACAGTGATCAACTCCTATTTTACATGCAAAGCACTGATATGAACTCTTATTTACGTGCCAAATTATGCCACCAAATCTATAATGTAGGCGTGTAGGGATTTCCTGTGTACCATAAGTACCTATGACACACATTTAATTCCCTACCATGACAACAAACATCAGAAAATGGCTGCAGCCTGTCCTTCATGCAGAGGACAGGTGGAAGTGACCTCACTCGGCCAGCGTTTGAAGTCATGGCAGAGGGCGGTCTGCACTGCCATGCAACTTCTCATAGGTTAACTTTGAAGTCTATGGAGCACAGGGGCCAATGATGAACACCGGCGGCGGTGATGGTGATTACCAGCGTGGAAGTGACCACCAATTTCAGAAGCCCATGTCACTTGACTCTTGACTTTCACCCTGTCAAGACCTCCACTGCATGAGGTGCTTTGACCTGTGTCTGGAACTCACAATGGCCCATGCTTAAAGGGATAGGGCTCCAGCCTTCACATCTGAAGAACTGGAGAAGCTTGTGGATAGGGTGCTACCCTTGTATGGACAGTTGTATGGGCCTCCAGATCAACAGGTGAGCACCTTTTAGGTATTTTGGATGCAACATGGTTGTATGTTGATGTATGTGCATGTGCATGCATGCAGTGTGTCACTAGGGAGTATTGTTTGCTGCATGCAATATATACACAAAGGTACGAGTGATGTGTATGATAATTGTGGGATTATTGTAGTATGTAGTCCATTGCTGTAACTGACTGTAGTGTGTAGTTAATGGCGTTCATCAGAAGAAAGGGTTATGGTGTACCATTGCTAAGAATGTGCGGACCCTGGGGGTCCATAGCCGGCGGAGCACCCACTGCAGAAAGAGTTGGGAGGACCTGAGACGCTGGGCCTGAAAGACTGTGGAAGCCCAGCTGGGGACATCCTCCCAATGAGGGAGGGATGCCCATCGGACCCTGACCCTCCTAGTGGCCCACATACTGGCAGTGGCCAACCCAGAGTTGGATGGGTGCTGAAGGACAGCACTGCAGCCACAAGGGGGTTAGTACTCACTGTGTACATTTGTCTCCCAATGCCTAGCATGGTCTTTGGGTGCCAAAAGAATAGCCTCAGTATGCCCTTGTAGTAATGTTGTAGTAATGTTGTATGTTTCTGCATTGCTATGGTGAGTGGTATGTACAATTGGTTTTAGTCATTTGTTGGGATATCTGCTTCAGTAAGGGCCTACATCCTGGCTCACTGGTTGTAGGAAAGTACCATCTTGCCCGGCATGTTACCCCCATTTTTCACTGTATATATGTTGTTTTAGTTATATGTGTCACTGCGACCCTGCTAGTCAGGGCCCCAGTGCTCATAAGTGTGCCTGAATGTGTTACCTGTGTTATGACTAACTGTCTCACTGAGGCTCTGCTAAACAGAACCTCAGTGGTTATGCTCTCTCATTTCTTTCAAATTGTCACTAACAGGCTAGTGACCAATTTTACCAATTTACATTGGCTTACTGGAACACCCTTATAATTCCCTAGTATATGGTACTGAGGTACCCAGGGTATTGGGGTTCCAGGAGATCCCTATGGGCTGCAGCATTTCTTTTGCCACCCATAGGGAGCTCTGACAATTCTTACACAGGCCTGCCACTGCAGCCTGAGTGAAATAACGTCCACGTTATTTCACAGCCATTTTACACTGCACTTAAGTAACTTATAAGTCACCTATATGTCTAACCTTTACCTGGTAAAGGTTGGGTGCTAAGTTACTTAGCGTGTGGGCACCCTGGCACTAGCCAAGGTGCCCCCACATTGTTCAGGGCCAATTCCCCGGACTTTGTGAGTGCGTGGACACCATTACACGTGTGCACTACATATAGGTCACTACCTATATGTAGCTTCACAATGGTAAATCCGAATATGGCCATGTAATATGTCTATGATCATGGAATTGCCCCCTCAATACCATCCTGGCATAGTTGGCACAATCCCATGATCCCAGGGGTCTGTAGCACAGACCCTGGTACTGCCAAACTGCCTTTCCCGGGGTTTCACTGCAGCTGCTGCTGCTGCCAACCCCTCAGACAGGCATCTGCCCTCCTGGGGTCCAGCCAGGCCTGGCCTAGGATGGCAGAACAAAGGACTTCCTCTGAGAGAGGGTGTTACACCCTCTCCCTTTGGAAAATGGTGTGAAGGCAGGGGAGGAGTAGCCTCCCCCAGCCTCTGGAAATGCTTTCATGGGCACATTTGGTGCCCATTTCTGCATAAGCCAGTCTACACCGGTTCAGGGACCCCTTAGCCCTGCTCTGGCGCGAAACTGGACAAAGGAAAGGAGAGTGACCACTCCCCTGACCTGTACCTCCCCTGGGAGGTGCCCAGAGCTCCTCCAGTGTGCTCCAGACCTCTGCCATCTTGGAAACAGAGGTGCTGCTGGCACACTGGACTGCTCTGAGTGGCCAGTGCCATCAGGTGACGTCAGAGACTCCTGCTGATAGGCTTCTTCAGGTGTTGCTAGCCTATCCTCTCTCCTAGGTAGCCAAACCCTCTTTTCTGGCTATTTAGGGTCTCTGTCTCTTGGGATTCCTTAGATAACGAATGCAAGAGCTCATCCGAGTTCCTCTGCATCTCTCTCTTCACCTTCTGCCAAGGAATCGACTGCTGACCGCGCTGGAAGCCTGCAAAACTGCAACATAGTAGCAAAGACGACTACTGCAACTCTGTAACGCTGATCCAGCTGCCTTCTCAACTGCTTTCCTGGTGGTGCATGCTGTGGGGGTAGTCTGCCTCCTCTCTGCACTAGAAGCTCCGAAGAAATCTCCCGTGGGTTGACGGAATCGTCCCCCTGCAACCGCAGGCACCAAAGAACTGCATCACCGGTACCTTGGGTCTCCTCTCAGCACGACTAGCGAGGTCCCTTGAATCCAGCAACTCTGTCGAAGTGACTCCCACAGTCCAGTGACTCTTCAGTCCAAGATTGGTGGAGGTAAGTCCTTGCCTCCCCACGCCAGACTGCATTGCTGGGAACCGCAATTTGCAGCTACTCCGGCCTCCGTGCACTTCCGGTGGAAATCCTTTGTGCACAGTCCAGCCTGGTTCCACGGCACTCTAACCTGCATTGCACGACCTCCTAAGTTGTTCTCCGGCGACGTGGGACTCCTTTGTGCGACTTTCTGGCACTTCTGCGGGTGCTGCCTGCTGCTGAGAGGGTTCCTTGTCTTGCTCGACACCCCCTCTGTCCCCTGACACAATTGGCGACATCCTGGTCCCTCCTGGGCCACAGCAGCATCCAAAAACACTAACCGCACGATTTGCAGCTAGCAAGGCTTGTTGGCAGTCTTTCGGCAAGAAAACACTTCTGCACAACTCTCCACGGCTTGAGGGATCTGTCCTCCAAAGGGGAAGTCTCTAGCCCTTGTCGTTCTTGCAGAAACCTACGCTTCTACTGTCCAGTAGCAGCATCTTTGCACCCACAGCTGGCATTTCCTGGGCATCTGCCCATCTCCGACTTGCTTGTGACTTTTGGACTTGGTCCCCTTGTTCCACAGGTACCCTCAACTGGAAATCCATCGTTGTTGCATTGTTGGTTTGTGTCTTTCCTGCAGAATTCCCCTATCACGACTTCTATGTCCTTTGGGGAACTTTAGTGCACTTTGCACTCACGTTTTAGGGTCTTGGGGTGGGCTATTTTTCTAACCCTTACTATTTTCTAATAGTCCCAGCGACCCTCTACAAGGTCACATAGGTTTGGGGTCCATTCGTGATTCACATTCCACTTTTGGAGTATATGGTTGTGTGTCCCCTATCCCTATGTATCTCCATTGCATCCTATTGTAACTATACATTGTTTGCACTGTTTTCTAATACTATTACTGCATATTTTGGTATTGTGTACATATAACTTGAGTATATTTGCTATCCTCATACTGAGGATACTCACTGAGATACTTTTGGCATATTGTCATAAAAATAAAGTACCTTTATTTTTAGTATATCTGTGTATTGTGTTTTCCTATGATATTGTGCATATGACACTAGGTGGTACTGTAGGAGCTTCACTCGTCTCCTAGTTCAGCCTAAGCTGCTCTGCTAAGCTACCATTATCTATCAGCCTATGCTGCTAGACACCCTATACACTAATAAGGGATAACTGGGCCTGGTGCAAGGTGCAAGTACCCCTTGGTACTCACTACAAGCCAGTCCAGCCTCCTACACTGGTATTGGAGTGATGCTCTGCTGTCCCCAGCCTTGGTGGTGTATCCTGGCAATTGCAAGTTGTGCAGGCACTGTAACGGAGTAAGTGTAGCTGTGCCTTTGTCAACAGGCAGACATGGATTAGTGAGTCTTAGTAAGTGTACAGATGGTAGTTTCGTCAGAGTTCATTTCAGCTGTTGTTTCCAGGCAATGATGTGGTTTTGTGGTTGTCACTGCATAGCGTAATTTACCAGTGAGCTATTGTGATGTGTATGCCATATGTGCTGTCATTGCTATTACTGACCCTGTGCTCCCTTTCTTTCTCCCACACCCTTCCTCCTTTTCTTCTCCTGTCCTTGTGTGCATTAGCATCATCTGACAAAGGAGCAGGGGCACTGGCGAGGCCCAGGCCACTGGACCCAGAAGGCAGTGTCCACTGATGCCAAGGGGACCAGTGGGTTGGAGGGCGAGGGGAGCACAGTGGGGTAGACAGGAGCTGATACTACTGACTGATTCCACCTCTCTCTGTAGTTGCTGTCGTGGTGTATGTGTTGTTTGTCCTAGAGCGTTACTGTGCAGTGTGTATATAAGTAGGTTTCTGTACTTACCAACAAGTAGTCCATTTCCATATCGTCCATCCTGGAAGTGTGGATTGATGGTACAGCGACGGAAGATGAATGAGTCATGTACATTCCCAGGATACTTTGCCATGATATTGGTGATCAATCCTTGGTGATCTCCAATGGCCTGCACATTGATGGAATGTGTGTGCTTCCTGTATAGGTGTTCAGTTGCAGCAGGTGGCACAAGGCGTACATGTGTGCTGTCAATGGCACCAAGGATGTGTGGGAATCCATTAATGAGGTAAAACCCCTGTTTTGTCTCCTGCTGCTTCTGCTGTGTGTTTGGGAAGCAGATGTGGCGGGTGTGAGTCTGATGATGGCATCCGGTACCTTGGTCAGGAAGGCGGAGAATGATGGCTGTGATATCCCAGCAACCAGGGCGCCAGAGGTTTGAAAGGAGCCACTTGCCAACATGTGTATTACAGCTAGCAGCTTTGTTTCTGTTGGGATGGTGCGGGTGTAAGCAAGCTGGGTGCCATCTGTGGCTCAATGTTGTGCAGCAGCTGCTGAATGGCTTGCCATTTCAACCTGTACCTCTGGATGATGTCAAGAAGGGTTGTCCTGGTGCGGAATATCCTCTCCTGCCTTCTGTGTTGCCTTTGGGGTCCCTGCTGGTGTTGTGGTAGCTGCTGTTGTGTCTTCCTTTTGCTGCTCTGCTGTTGCTTCGGTGTGTTCTGATTAAATACAGGTGTGTTTGCCCCATTTTAACGCCTGCCCTGACCCAGGTGTTAATTTTTGACGCAAATCGGGCTGTGCGCCATTTTCCGACTCCGCCTCCCGGCCGTGTGGGATTTTTGCCCGGTAGCATAAATACGACGCACGGGTGTCTGTCATTTTTTGGACGGGAACACCTACCTTGCATATGATTAATGCAAGGTGGTTTCCCGCATCCAGAAAATGACGCACATGGTTGGATTTTGACGTCCGCGGGCTCGGGCGTCAAATTTTAAATATGTGGCAAGGTTTTCGCCGAATGTCGGCGCAGAGGGAGTATAAATATGCCCCTAAATTTTTCCCCTGCTGGGTAGAAATTCACCTACTGCATTTCTGCGGGCTGGAAGCTGCTCTGATCACTGGAGGGACCCAGTTTTGCCACTTCGGAGGGTGAGCCTGCTCCCACCTAACCCTGATGCATGTGCCAAGAGCAGCCCAACTTCTCTGAGCAGGATCTTATCTACAAGTGCCTGCGTAGAGTGGTCCCGCTGTAATGCCAAACACTTCCATGCTGCAGGAGCAGGTGAGACTTGAGCTGGGCCTGTGAGCCCCCGGGGTATTCGCTGCTGAAGATGCTGTACCATAGGCAGTTTTGGCTAATATACCAAAGACTCAAAGGGAAATCTAGAGTATGGCCTAATAGTGTGCATTCCCTGGATGCTGACACCAGTGAATGAAAAACACCCTGGGGATGCTACACAAAGGAGGGTGAGACAGCTAGAACCCTAACCTCAACTGTGTTGTTGCTTCTGAATGTCGTATTCCTTTGCATGTGTACAGTTAGAAATAACATGCTACTTTTTCAACTAAAAGCAAATATTTGATTGGACATTGATTTTCTGTTCATACTGTTTGCACTTGGAGTTCTGAATGGTGTTCACTAACCTGTATCTACATACCCCATGAGGAAGCCTTGGTTGCTCGACCACAGCTCCCACTGAGAGTCAAGTGCATAAGGGGTACTTGGCTCAGCTTAGCAAGATCCAGAGTAGGTAGGGCCTGAGACAACTGGAAAAAAGGCTCAAACACTATGGCTGGACAAAGTAACCCCTGCTGCCCCATGGCCCTCTACAAGAGGTTCTGACAACCACAAAATAAAGAAAATAAAACACTACACTAGAAGTACAGGAAAGTCCAGTGATGTAAACTAAATAAATAAATTCTATTGCCAACTGTGAAAGCAATGAAAACAACAGCATGAGATCTGGCTGATGCTGCGAACAAAAATTGCCACACATCAGGTCCACTCCAATACTAACAGCAACAGCTAAGGCTAAGCAAAAGTTTGGTTAGTCATCAAAGGGCCAGAGGAATACCGATTTCCTAATATTCTCTCTGAATCACAATTAGAAAATAGGTATTCCTAATGTATGAAAGTCTTTTGAGTTCATTATTGATTCCTAGTGGGTCACAAATAGACTTACCTCTTGCATATTAAATGAGGTAGCCTGCAATTTGCAACCACTTAGAAATCACTGTCATCACAAGGATGGTGGCCTACTGAGGTCAGCAGATCATCATGTAGTTTTTAAATGCAGCCTTAAAGGAAAACGTGATTGGTTTAAAAAGAAAACTTAAACTTTTTATTTTCATTTTTTAAGAGTAGGCAGTGGTCCATGGAACCACTGCTGCTTTAAAAAATATTATTATTTACATTCTCAAGGAGGAAGAGATCTCTTGGGGACCCCTTCACCTTTGCGAGTGGGTTACCACCAGTTTTAAACTAGTGGTAAAGTATTACTGTCTTGCAACTGGAATTTGGTCACAATAGAGCAATACATACTATGCTGATCTGGTACTTGAAAGGGACACCCTAAACATGCCCCTTCCAAATACAGGTTTGCAAATGCAAAATGAGATTTGGTAACAAGTTCCCATATCACATTTTGTACATTAGTAAAGGCAATTTTTCAGCCTGATTCTGTGAATCAGGCTGTTTGCAATCGGAAAAATGCTTTGTACATCTGGCCCAAAGTGTCCATGGAGAACCATATGCCCTTGCAGTGCAAATAGGTTGTTGGAATATACAAAACCATTTTCTTTCGAATTGACAAGAGTGATGCACTATTTCACCCCTCACCACATCTACCACAACACACAATAAGAATATGTTTGCCTATGATAGAAACAGAGAAAGAGGAAGGAGGAGTGAGAGAAAAAAAAAAGAAAACTGGATATCACTGCTCTGACTCATCACTCTGCTGGGCACTGCTATGATCAGATTGAAGTGGTTATTTAAAGGCAAGATGAGATATTTTAATACCTGATAATAAGATGCAAAATACATCCTTAACCATGAAAAATCTCAATGCAAACAACTGTTTGGTCTCTGGTGTGAAGTTGATGCTGCTAAAACAGAAGCATATCAGCATTTAACAATCTATATATATAGTATAACTGACTTTTCTCCTCTATTGACAAGGAAACTCTCTGATGCCTAGTGAACATAGAGACACTGATGATGAAAGGCTTAGGGGCATATTTATACTTGTTTTGCGCCGAATTTGCATCTTTTTTTTTGTTTACATAATTTTGGTGCAAAACTAACTCCATATTTGTACTTTGATGCTAGACCCACCTTAGGCCCTGATTTATACTTTTTGGTGCAAAACTGCACTAACGCAGTTTTGCACCGAAACGTTTAGCACCGGCTTGCACATTTCTGTGCACCAGCCAGGCACCATATTTATGGAATGGTGCAAGCCAGTACAGAGGGTAGGCTAGTGTAAAAAAAAAATTATGTTAGTCAGGTGGAGCTAGCGGTATGGAAGAAGGGAGTTTTGCACCAAAAAATTACGTTAGGCAGGTTAGAATAAACAAAACTGACTCTAACCTGCCTAGAGTCATTTTCTTATGCAAAACCATCCATACCACATGACTCCTGTTTCAGAAAAGACTTGAGTCATGCCCACCACCCCAACAGCCAGCACAGGGGATCAGGTACCCTGGGCATGGCCAGTGCACCCTGTGCCATGTATGAGGGCCCATTTCAAGGGACCCTATGGCACTTTAAAAAATAAAATAAAATACTTACCTGTACTTACCTGGGATGGGGTCCCCCATCCTCCGCTGTCCCTCTGGTGTGGGTGGGGGTGTCCCTGGGTCCTGGGGTGAGCTCCTGTGGGCTCATTCCATGGTGTTCCACCATGGAAATAGACTCACAGGTCCCCTAATTCCTGCCCTGACCCAGGTGTTAAAAAAATGGGGCAAAGCAAGCTTTGCACCATTCTTTGATCCCTCCTCCCTCCTGTGTGTGAGTTTAGCGCCGGGGATAAATATGGTACTAAGGCCATGGAGTCATTCTTTGCACTGGAACGCCTACTTTGCATTTCATTGACGCAAAGTAGGTTTCCACGCCCCAAAAATTATTTTAACTCCTTAAATGTGGCCCTAGATGGGTCTAGCACCAAAGTATAAATATGGAGTTAGTTTTGCACTGAATTAGAGTAAAAACAAATGATGCTAATTTGGTGCAAACAGAGTATAAATATGCCTCTTCGGCCCTGATATTTACTTTTTGGTGCTAAACTGCTCAAACACAGTTTTGCACCAAGAAATTTAGCACTGGCTTGCACCATTTCTGTGCACCAGCTGGGCACCCTATTTATGGAATGGTGCAAGCCGTTGCAAAGGGTAGGTAAGCATTCATTTTTTTTAACGTTAGTCTGATGTGGCTGGCAGTATGGAAGAAGGGGGTTTTTGTCAAAGCCCAGCTCACCTGAGTCCTTGTTCAGTTCTGATGGAGGTTGAAGACAATCCGACCCCACCCTGAAACTGCTTGTTCCAGCACACTAGTTTTTAAAACAGTGCACTAAGAACAGAAGCTCAAGGGAAGGGGGGAAGTGGATAAAATAAAATAAAGAGACAACACCGTTCTTGCGTTTCCACTGTTGAAGTGCTGCACAAATCTGCGGCCCTCTCTGACTTCTGTAGAAACTGGTGCCTAATGAAACATAAACAAAGATAAGTACAACCTATTCCTAACTGGGTTCCTGACTATCCCTTTATTTATTAGAAATTTTCTTCTAAAAGTACCTCTTGGATCCTGGTCTCTAGTTTCCAGGTTTGGAATGTGTTACTGCTCTGGGATGTGCTTTCTATTACTCTAAAGCTTCTAAAACATTAAACAAATACCGTTATCAGAATTACTAATATCAAACATTCATCTTAATATAACTAAAGCCTAAATTCCCAATAGCAGACTCACTTTTCCCATATTTCCAGAATCTTTTATAAAATAAATACTGTACTTTTACGTCAAAATACAGCATGTAATTTGTGCAAGTCCTTGATTTACTGTTTGCCTTGCTGTTAATGGTTTCCACGGTTCGATTCTTAAAAGTTCCATAAAAAATGTTTGCTTCACAAAGTTCCGCAAAGTATTCTTGTAACAAAGAGTTTGAATCACAATGTTCGTGGAAGGTATCTTGTTTCCAGAAATTGTTGTCAAAGTTCTTTCAGGTAATAAAAGTTTTGCACTTACTTGTTGCTGGCAAGAGATACTGATCAGTCTAACCTTGTCTTCTTTCTCTTTTGCAGGTTGCTTGTAGGAGAGAGGCTGAGGCAAGGAGGAACCGGAAACCGGAAGAAGGAAGAACCAGCAGCTGCGCCCATTGAAGCCAATGAAAGTCTGTAGAGAGCAGGAATGCCAGCGCCGAGGGATCTGTCCTCAGGTAAGCGGGAGGTAGACGAGCACAAGCACTGGGTGAGGCTCGGGGGCTGCCTTTTATAGACAGGGCTGGGGGTGGTCCTCACATGCTGCACATGTTCTTGAAAGGTGTGCAGAGCTGGGTGTGGTTTGAAGAGCTGGGTGTGGTCCTCACATGCTGCACATGTTCTTGAAAGGTGTGCAGAGTTTCAGTTATTATGCAAATGAGTTAAATTAACACATGGCCTAGAGAGGAGTGTTTTAAAGAAGCCTTGGTAAAAGCAAGGCCCAATGTGTAAACAAAACAGCACATTAAACAACATACACAGAAGCCTAGGGGGGGGGGAAGGTGAGATAACAAGAAAGGATTTCAATAGTAAGTTTAAAAGGGAGCTATTACAGAACCCACTAGTGCAGTGAGAGGGGACATGCTCTTTGCTGTGCACAAACCCTAACAGTTGCCCCCCTCAAAGGCCCTCCTACAGGACGGGGTTTTCCTGGATTTTTTAAATAAAACCGTCTAATCAGCTGTGGGGCATGTACATATGATGCTGGTTCCCATGAATTCTCAGATTCATCATATCCTTTCCATTCTACTAAATAAAACAGACGTCCATTAATTCTTTTTGAATCTTTTATGCTTTTCACTTCATATTCTAGATTTCCCTTAATTGGTATGGGTGGAGGTGGTGGTTCAGGTCGGGTTTTTGGATTGTACGGCTTAAGCAAGGACACATGGAATGTAGTATGTACTGGATATTCTTTTGGTAAATCTAATTTTACTGTTACCGGGTTTACTATGGCAGTTATACTAAAGGGTCCAATGAAACGTGGTTGCAGCTTTCGGGATCCCTCTATGTTTAGGTTCTTTGTGGAGAGCTATACCTGGTCACCGATTTTATACATTGGGGCCTCAGATCTGTGTTTGTCTGCTTGTCTTTTCATGCTTTCCTTGTACTTTAATAAATGTTTCCTGGCTTTGTCTTGTATGTCACCTAACCTCGTTAGTCTATCCGTTACTGTAGGTAACAGAGAATCTTCTAACAAAATGGGTATAGCTCTTGGATGATACCCCTGCAAGAAATAGAATGGTGAGCAAAGTAGAGCTGAATGCTCAGTATTATTATAAACAAACTCCGCTACAGGGAGAGCTTCCAACCATTCACTAGAATAATCAGCCAATAAACAACGTAGCGTTTGAAGTAAGGTTTGGTTCAGTCGTTCAGTCTGTCCATCTGTCTCTGGGTGGAAAGCAGTGGATAATGCCACATCTATTTTCAGTTTTTTACATAATTTTTTCCAAAATTTAGAGTTGAACTGGCTCCCTCGGTCTGACACCACTTTGCTTGGCAAACCATGTAAACGCACAATTTCCCTTATAAAAATATCTGCAAATTCTGCCGCCGTGGGTAATTTCCGTAATGGTACAAAATGTGCCATTTTAGATAAAAAATCCACTATAACCAACACTCTTGTGAAAGATTTTACAGGTGGTAAACCTACAATAAAGTCTACGCTCACAGTGTGCCAAGGTTGCTTGGGTGTTGGCATTGGTATTAACAAGCCGTCAGGGGCCTTATGAGAAGATTTATGTCTTGCACAAATTGGACAGGTAGTGACAAATTGCTTAATGTCCTTTCTTATAGTGTCCCACCAAAAGTGTTTTTGCACATTTTCCAGGGTTTTTACCCAACCAGGATGACCTGCTAACGGTGAGGCGTGATGCCAAATTATCACCTGTGTTTGTAGTTCAGAGGTGGGCACTAACAGCATGTTGTCGTGATACAGTAAACCTCGTTGTATTGTGTTATGGGAATCCTTTAACCAATCCTGAGGTGCTATTTGCATGTGTGCATTATATAGATCTGTGATGAAATCCTTCTGTTGTACTGGTGCCAAAAACTTTTGGGGAGGAATAATGGGTTCTCCTATTTTATCTTGTTTCATGTCTGAAGTATGTCCGTATCTAGATAACACATCAGATTGAATTTGTTGTGCACCTGTTCTATAGGTTATTACAAAGTCAAATGTGCAAAAAAATTTTTTACCAGCGCATCTGACGTGGTGTTAGTGCTTTAAGTGATCCAAAAAACTGTAGGTTCCTATGGTCAGAAAAGATTGTAACTGGGTACTTGGCTCCCATTAAATGGTGCCTCCATTTTGAAAAGGCTACTTTGATAGCTAGTAGTTCCCTTTCAGCCACAGTGTAATTTTGTTCAGCTGGTAATAACTTTTTGGAATAGAAGGCTATAGGATGTAACTGGCCATCTACTGCATCTCGTTGAGAGAGAACTCCTCCTAAAGCTACTTGTGAAGCATCCGCTTCAACAAAAAAACGCAAGTCAGGATCAGGATGTTTCAGAATTGGGGCTGAAGTGAACTTTTGTTTTAGGAGTTGAAAGGTGTGTGCCCCCTCATCAGTCCAAAGAAATCGTTGCCCTTTCCGCAACAAGGTAGTTATTGGGGCCGCAATGTCTGCAAAATGTGCAATAAACCTCCTATAAAAATTGGCGAAACCCAGAAATTTCTGAATATCTTTTACAGAGGATGGTTCTGGCCAATCAGCAATAGCACTGATTTTCTTTACATCCATAGTTATTCCTTGGGGTGACAGGCAGTATCCTAAAAAGTCCACCTTGCTGACATTAAAAGTACACTTTTCTAACTTAGCAAAAAGATGATTTTCTTTTAACTTTGATAATACTGCACGAACATGTTGGGTATGTGCTTCTGAGTTCTTAGAGTAAATGAGGATGTCGTCTATGTATACTATGACACAAACGTCCAGGAATTCGTGTAGGACCTCATTTATAAAGAACTGAAAGGCCGCAGGGGCATTACATAACCCAAAGGGCATTACTGTGTACTCAAATAAACCAAACTTTGTCTTGAAAGCTGTCTTCCACTCATCCCCCTCTTTTACTCGGACCAGGTGGTAAGCTCCCCGCAGATCTAGTTTAGTGTATACAGTAGAATGTCTTAATTGATCCAACAACACAGGTATTAGAGGAAGAGGATATTTATTCTTTATTGTAGCCTTATTTAGTCCTCTATAATCGATACACGCGCGCAGGGATTTATCCGGCTTCGGGATAAAAAAGAGTGGAGATGACACCGGAGATGTGGAATGACGGATGAACCCAGACTGTAGTAGGTCATCTAGGTAGGTTCTTAAGTATTTGGTTTCTTCGTCAGTCAAAGCATATACTCTGTTATTAGGTAAAGGGGCCCCTGGGATAAGATCTATACGACAGTCATAAGACCTATGTGGGGGCAGCACACTAGCCTTTACTGGATCAAAGACGTCTTTAAAGTCAGAATATTCAGGAGGGAGACTTGGTTCATCTTGTATAACACTAGCACAGTGTAATACTGTGCTCTGTTCTGTACCTGCTTCTTGATAGCAATTGGTTCTACAGAAAGAGGAATCCAAAGTAACATTTCTATTCACCCAATCAATTTTTGGGTTATGAGTTGTTAACCAGGGTACCCCGAGAATCAAACCAAAATTAGGAGTATCTATCAGATCAAAGCTAATCACCTCTGTGTGCCCGTTCTGACAGACCATAACAAGTGGACTTGTTTGTTTTGTGATTAATCCAGAGGTCAATTCTGACCCATCCACTGTACATACTGCTTCTGGACAAGGCTTTAGGCACATAGGAAGTCCTAAGTTTCCAGCTAACTTATTATCCACAAAATTTCCTGTCGCGCCTGAGTCCAGTAGGACAGGGAGAGAATGCCTCACTTGGGTAGTAACAATTAAAACGACCTGAATTATGAAATGTCTAGGTATGTGCGGTACCATGAAGGCTGCAGCATTAGAGGTTTGATTAAGATGTTTTCTCGAACAAGTAACCTCTCCCCTTGTCGAGCTTAATCGTTTCCCGATTCAGTTGAGGAGGTGGAGGAAACAGCACCCTTTCGTGGATTTTTAGGCTTTACTGGACATTCTCTGGCAAAGTGACCTGCCCTTCCACAATATAAACATAATTGAAGTTTTCTCCTTCTTTCTTTTTCCTCTGATGTGAGTGGACCTCTGAGTGTCCCTATTTGGATAGGCTCAGGTTCAGGGAGTTTATTATCTGGGTCTTTCTTCTCATGTCTAATAAAAGTTAACCGTGATTCCAGTTTGTATTTATCTCCCTTTCTTTCTCCTAGTCTATGTTCTAATTTCACAACTAAATCTACAAAGTCCGAATAGTCTTCTGGCAAATCAACGATATGAGCCAGCGCGTCTTTTAACTCGTCTCTCAAAACTTTATAGAAAAGGGAGACACGCTTTTCTTCTGGCCACTGTGTCTCGGTGAGTAAACGATTAAAACTAGTGAGATAGGTCAATAAATCCTTGTTACCTTGTTTAAGATTTAAAAGCTCATTATCACTTGCCTGCATGAAAGTGTGTTTTGCAAAAAGGCTGGTCATGGTACGTTTAAATTGATTCCAATTATGGAGGATGGGATCATCTCTCTCCACGAAAGGAATTGACCAATTGGCTGCTGTGCCACCCAAATAAGACAAGACGAATGCCACTTTCGTAGCATCAGTAGGGAACTGTTGTGGCTTACAAACGAAGTGTAATTGACATTGATTGATAAAAACATGGAATTTGTTACTATCTCCATGAAAACGTTCAGGTGCTGCTAAGGGCACAGCATTAGGAACATTAACAGTGACCTCAACTGGGGGAGGCAAAGTTGTATGTTTTGATGGCGCCCCTGTCTCTGAGGAGGTTTTAAACAAAGGCGTAAAAGCTGTGTTCCACTGAGATACCCTAAATTTATACCTGCTTAAATCCTGTTTTAAAGAGGTATTCTCCATCTTTAATCTCTCTATTTCCTCTTGCATATGTTGCAAGATGCCAGACACTGATTCATTATGAGCCAAGTCCTCATTTAGGGCCTGCGCCATATCCATGACGTCAATGCCCTCTATTTCTTCCCCGATATTCATCGTCCACCAGAACTAAAAGGCTTGTGCTTCTGTCAAAGCCCAGCTCACCTGAGTCCTTGTTCGGTTCTGATGGAGGTTGAAGACAATCTGACCCCACCCTGAAACTGCTTGTTCCAGCACACTAGTTTTTAAAACAGTGCACTAAGAACAGAAGCTCAAGGGAAGGGGGGAAGTGGATAAAATAAAATAAAGAGACAACATCGTTCTTGCGTTTCCACTGTTGAAGTGCTGCACAAATCTGCGGCCCTCTCTGACTTCTGTAGAAACTGGTGCCTAATGAAACATAAACAAAGAACAGATAAGTACAACCTATTCCTAACTGGGTTCCTGACTATCCCTTTATTTATTAGAAATTTTCTTCTAAAAGTACCTCTTGGATCCTGGTCTCTAGTTTCCAGGTTTGGAATGTGTTACTGCTCTGGGATGTGCTTTCTATTACTCTAAAGCTTCTAAAACATTAAACAAATACCGTTATCAGAATTACTAATATCAAACATTTATCTTAATATAACTAAAGCCTAAATTCCCAATAGCAGACTCACTTTTCCCATATTTCCGGAATCTTTTATAAAACAAATACTGTACTTTTACGTCAAAATACAGCATGTAATTTGTGCAAGTCCTTGATTTACTGTTTGCCTTGCTGTTAATAGTTTCCACGGTTCGATTCTTAAAAGTTCCATAAAAAATGTTTGCTTCACAAAGTTCCGCAAAGTATTCTTGTAACAAAGAGTTTGAATCACAATGTTCGTGGAAGGTATCTTGTTTCCAGAAATTGTTGTCAAAGTTCTTTCAGGTAATAAAAGTTTTGCACTTACTTGTTGCTGGCAAGAGATACTGATCAGTCTAACCTTGTCTTCTTTCTCTTTTGCAAGTTCCTTGTAGGAGAGAGGCTGAGGCAAGGAGGAACCGGAAACCGGAAGAAGGAAGAACCAGCAGCTGCGCCCATTGAAGCCAATGAAAGTCTGTAGAGAGCAGGAGTGCCAGCGCCGAGGGATCTGTCCTCAGGTAAGCGGGAGGTAGACGAGCACAAGCACTGGGTGAGGCTCGGGGGCTGCCTTTTATAGACAGGGCTGGGTGTGGTCCTCACATGCTGCACATGTTCTTGAAAGGTGTGCAGAGCTGGGTGTGGTTTGAAGAGCTGGGTGTGGTCCTCACATGCTGCACATGTTCTTGAAAGGTGTGCAGAGTTTCAGTTATTATGCAAATGAGTTAAATTAACACATGGCCTAGAGAGGAGTGTTTTAAAGAAGCCTTGGTAAAAGCAAGGCCCAATGTGTAAACAAAACAGCACATTAAACAACATACACAGAAGCCTGGGGGGGGGGGGAAGGTGAGATAACAAGAAAGGATTTCAATAGTAAGTTTAAAAGGGAGCTATTACAGAACCCACTAGTGCAGTGAGAGGGGACATGCTCTTTGCTGTGCACAAACCCTAACAGTTTTGCATCAAAAAATGACGTTAGGCAGTTTAGAGTAACAAAAAAATTACTCTAACCTGCCTAGAGTCCTTTTCTGATGCAAAACCATCCATACCACATGACTTCTGCCTTAGGAAAGGCAGGAGTCATGCCCGCCTCCACAATGGCCAGCACAGGGGACATGGGTCTCCTGGGCATGGCCTTTGGACCCTGTGCCATGTACGGGGGCTCATTTCAGGGCCACCAAGGCACTTTAAAAAATAAAAGTAAATACCCACTTGTACTTACCTGGGATGTGGTCCCCCATCTTCCGGAGTCCGTCTGGTGTGGTTGGGTGTGTCCCTGTGGCCTGGGGAGGGCACCTGTAGGCTTTTTCCATGGTGTTTCTCCAGGGAAATAGGCCCACAGGTCCCCTAATGCCTGCTCTGACCCAGGCAAATGGAGTTAGTTTTGCACCGAATTAGAGTAAAAGAAAATAATGCTAATTGGGGGCAAACAGAGTATAAATGCACCCATGGCCCATATTTATACTTTTTTAGTGCCGCATTTGAGCCGCTTTTTGATGCAAAAGCGGCTCAAAATTAGAAATTCCAATTGTATTTTGTAAGTTTGCACCGATTTTGCGTCGAAAAATTACGCAAATGTGGCACTAAAAAAGAATAAATATGGGCCTTAGTATCTAGCTTGACTTTTATCCAACTGAAAGATGAATAATAATCAACAACATTCTGTGGTCCCTGCTAGGAGCGAACGATGTGTACCACTTTGCTAAACATTTTATTGTGTATACATTTCTAGAACATTCAAGAGTCCTGCTGTAAGAATGTTTTCTTTTCCACCACAAAAATCTCAAATTTCATCTAAAACTAATCTTCAAGAGTCAATATTCAATACTTTGAAGTTTATTTTTTCCCACCAACCACGTGAGGCATTGTTCTGCTATTTCTAGGAGCTTCTGCTCCAAGGGCACTACTGCATTTGACACAGCTTTATGGATAGAGGCGCCCATGGCCTCCCAGAATTCCACTGTGATAGGGAAAAAGGAGACAGACTCCTCCTATAGATATGAATAGGGCCACACACACCCTAGTACTTTCACAAAGGGCTTGAAAAATAAACTCACATGCCTTCGCTGTGTCCCTGAATAAAGCATTTGAGTGGCACATGAGATACTTACCCTATATGTGGCGTAATGCTCCAGGTAGTTGGGGCGCTTAACCAGCACACCGTAGTTGGGCACATTGAATCAGGCTCAAAGGGAAGTCTCTGTGATGTGCTTCAACCAATGGAGGTAAATATGCATCGTTAGGTCAATAGACGTGAGTTGGTGTAGGCGCACACCCCATGGTGGCTGAAGACTGCCATGGAGGATATGGTGCATGGTCTGCTTGCGGATTGGTTAGGTTGAAATGTAATTTTTTCCCAATGGTATAGGGCAGTGGTCTTTAAACTGGGGAGCGGGCCCCCCCTCGGGGGGCCTCAAGTGATCACATGGGGGCCGCCAAGCTGTGATCAAAAGTGTCATTACACAAATAACAGTGTTTTGTTTTAAGCAGAAACATGTTATTGCATTTATAAAAAGATAACAGTACTTAACTGCAATGTTTAACTACATCTAGACATATTTCAACATTGCCATCTTTATAAAAAAAATTGTGAAAAAATTCTGAAGGGGGGCCCAATGATTTATATTTTTCAACTGGTGGGGCGCAGCATTAAAAGGTTTGGAGACCACTGGTTTAGGGGGAATGAAGTTTGTTATTGTGCTGTTAACGTAGCTGCTGTTGAATAAAGTGAAGAAAGGATAGCATAACCCTCACCTCCGTGCCCTAAATAGATTTGAATGCATCATACATTCGGATCCTCGGGCAAATGAGTGATTTCACAGAGATCTGATTTCAGTCCTTAACTGTAGTGCATATGTGTTTAAGGTCAGAAAAAGCTAGCTTATTGAGATTGCGATTTGGGGTTATACAAAAGTCTTTTTTGATGCAGTATTGTATGCAGATTCTAGTACGGGGCTGAGATATTGGGGTGAAATACTCCTTTACTCCAGGACCGCAGTATTTTTTTAGTTTAGCCACTCTGAAGTGAATTCATTCTGGGGGTCTGAGGGGCATATTTATACGTTTGCACCGAATTAGAGTCATTTTCCTTACTTTAATTCAGTGGAAAACTAACTCCATGTGTGTACTTGAGCGCTAGACCCGTCTGGAGTTAAAGTCATTTTTGGACTGTGGAAACCTACCTTGCCTTAATGAGATGCAAGGTAGGCGTTCTTGTGCAAAAAATGACTCTATGGCCTTAACGCCATATTTATACTTCCATGCAAAAATGGTGCACGGAAGGGAAAAGGGGTCAAAAAATGGTGCAAAGCTTGCTTTGCCCCATTTTTTATCGCCTGGGTCAGCGCAGGCATTAGGGGTCCTGTGGGCCTATTTCCATGGTGGAACACCATGGAATAAGCCCACAGGTGCCCTCTCCAGGCCCGAGGGGCACCACCACCCACACCAGAGGGACTCCGGAGGATGGGGGACGCCATCCCAGTTAAATACAGGTAAGTATTTAATTTTATATTTTAAAGTGCCATGGGGGCTCTGAGATGGGCTCCCATACATGGCACAGGGTGCAATGGCCATGCCCAGGGGACCCTTATCCCCTGTGCTGGCCATTGTGGTGGTGCGCATGACTCCTGCCTTTTCTAAGGCAGGAGTCATATGGCATGGTAAATTTAACAGCATAAAATGACGCTAATCTGGTTAGAGTATTTTTTTTTTTTTTTACTGTAACCTGCCTAATGTCATTTTTCGGTGCAAGTTCCTCTTTTTCCATACCATCAGCTCCACCCAACTAATGTCATTTTTATTGACTCTACCCCTTGCACCGGCTTGCACCATTCCATAAATATGGTGACCAGCTGGTGCGCAGAAATGTTGCAAGCCGGTGCTAAACTTTTTGGTGCAAAACTTGGTTAGTGTAGTTTTGCACCAAAAAGTATAAATCAGGGCCTGAATGTCGGATTAATTTCAGCTTTTTTACAGTGATGTGGGCCGTGGTTTTCTTGAAGGTACTTCATTACTATTGCTTTTGAAAATCAAAACATATAATTTCAGCAAATGATGACACTTGGAAGAGGACTGATTAAACTTGCAGGAGTGTTCAAATGTACAATTTGAAAACTTACTGAAGCTTGGTGCACCTGTGATTGTTATGCACTGGGATGCTGATCATACTTAAAGTAAGAATATGCCATTTACCTGAACCAGCGGGCAGAAGGCAAAACATTTCTATGCTCATGGTGTAAAAAAGATAGGCAGTCTCTGGCGAAATAATCTCTATTAAGAAAGTTGACGATAGTATTGCTACAGCTTATGGTTAGATTAAGATAGTAATTATAGACTACTGCAGTCTTTTTATACACGTGGACCATACTTATGACCCAGTTTGTGTCGCTCTTGCACCAGCAACACAAGCCTTAAGTCAGATTTTTGAAGCCATGCAAAGCCGATTTGCATGGCTTTAAACTGCTTAAAAAATCTGGAGTAATGCAAAGCAGGGCAAAACGTTGTGCGTTTCATTATTCTGCACAAGAGAGGCTGTCCATGGGCATTGCATGGCTGCTCCCACATAACTCTCATTGGTTTTGATGCATTCCCAGATTTAGCAACCATGGTAAACCTAAGATTGCCTCAAAATCCTACACCTTCCCAAGTGAGACGTCCCGAGGAGAAACATCTTAATTTTTCCTCGTTTTCCTCTTTCTATGTGTGCTGCAGAATATAGCACACATAGAAAGAGGAAAAAGCCTCTCAGGACTGTTTTTGTTCAGGAATGTGTCCCTTCCTGCACAAAAACAATCCTGCATGCAACACAGGTACCCCACCTTTGCACCATGGTGCAAGGGTGCTGCCATTGAAACTAGACTGCCAAAAGGGTGCCAGCGCAGCGGGAAAGTACAGTCGCTATGGGGTCACAAAGACCCACCTCATTAATATTAATGAGGTGGGTCGCAAATTGCGGCCCCATAGCGACTATGGGCACTCAAGGGTATGGAGGCCTGCTGTAGTCAGCAGACCTCCATGTCCGTGACTGCTTTTAAATAAAGCAGTTTTTTTTTTTTCAAGTGTAGCCCGTTTTCCTTAAAGGAAAACGAGCTGCACAGAAAAAAAAAAAAAGAAACCTTTTGTTTCGGATTTTTTCAGGGCAGGTAGTGGTCCCTTGGACCACTACCTGCTCTGAAAAAATATTCTGGGGTCCAGTCACAAAGGGGAAGGGGTCCCATGGGGACCCCTTCCCGTTTGCGAGTGGGTTACCATCCACTTCAAGTGGATGGTAACTGCGACTCCATTTGCGACCGCGTAAGCGGTCGCAAATGGAGTTGCATACCACTGCGACTCGCAAATAGGAAGGGAACACCCCTTCCTATTTGCGACTCTGAAATGCATTTTGCGAGTCGGTTCCGACTCGCAAAATGCATTTCTGCATAGCAAACTCAGGTTTGCGACTCGCAAACTGTTTGCTACATCTGGCCCTTAATTCTTTACTGCTAGCTAAACATCAACATTTCAATAATACACTCCTGACATTAAAGTTTTTTTTTTGTTGCACAACCTGGCTATGTGTGTCTTGCATTTGTGAGTGCTGTAACTGTTGTCACGTACCTGCCAAAGTAGTGAGTTGCAATGTGGTTCCGTCTCCGTCAGCCCTCCAGTGCGATGCTACCATCCCAAAGCTGCCGTTGTGGTGGCTCTTGCTCCTCATCTTCCGAATCTGTATCATATAGGGTGAGATGTAGCCCACGTCTGGTCACGTCTGGTTGCTAAGTTGTGTAGGATGGCACATATCGCCACAATCTTGCATGCATTCTCTGGGGCATACTGGAGTGCACCTCCACTTTTGTGCAAGCATCGAAAATGTGACTTTAACATGCAAAAAGTCCTCTCAGTGATGGTTCCGGTTTGCCGATGTCCAATGTTGTAGTGCCTCTCATTCTGATTGGCAGGTGTTAGATATGGGGTGAGTATCCATGGCCTCAGAGCATATGCACTGTCACCTGTGGAACAAAACAGCAGATATGAGCATGGCCTCACATGGTTTTGCAGTGACATGTATTCATGACATTGGTGTGTACTACACAGTACATAATAAATATCCTTCACCAAACTCCCCACGTTCTAGGTGTTGGTGTAGCCCACTGTGCCTGAATATGTATGCATCATGTGTGCTCCCTGGAACTTTTGCCACTATATCAGTTATTACATTATGGGCATCACACACCACCTGGATGTTGAGTGAGTGAGTACATTTCCTATTGTGGAACACATATTCCAGATTTGCAGGTGGGCAAATGGGTATATGTGTCCCGTCCACACACCCTGTTACATAGGTAAAGTTTGCAATTTGGTGTTGTGTATTTCCTCCTCATTCCTGGGTAGGTACATGTATCTGGCCATGTGTGTGAGTATGGCATCTAAGAACTGTCTAAAAAAACATGACAGGGCACTTTGGGACACCCCAACAGCAACTGTAATCACCCCCTGGTAGCTACCCGAGGCCAAGAGGTGCAGTGAGCAGAGCACTTGAACATGTGTGGGGATGGAGTAGCTGCGCAAGGTCTGGCGTTCTAGCTGAGGTTTCAGCAGTTCAATAATCTCTAACATAACTGCGCTGCTCAGTCTGTATTTGTCATATATTTCTTCCTCAGTTTGTTGCAATATGGCCTGCCTGGTTCTGTATATCCTCTCCTGTCTCCGCCTCCTCCTCCTCTGCTGGGCAGCCTGGATTCGCCTCCTATATGCAATCACGTAGAGTGCAGCCATTTTGAGAAACCCAAATGCCTTTTGGGTCTGCTTTTATACTTTGATTCTGGTTCCCACCTGTTTGGAATCAGTGCTAATCTGGGTGTGCAAAACTGGCTTTTTGCGACTATTCACAATTTGCGACTGCCTTGTACATGCGGTTGGCGACTCGCAAATTGTGATTTCTTAATTGCGAGTCACAAATTTTTGCGATTCAGTAATTGGTCGCATCGCTATTTGGGACTCTGAAATCACATTGGAACATACCATTTCGTTTTAGCGCTGCGACCAATTTGCGAGTTGCGAGCCCTTAGTGCTGTACTTTAGCACAACATGTGTTGCTGCATCTATTTTGATTGTGACAATGCATTTTGTACCTAAAATATGCAAAAATATTGGCTCTAATCCTGACTAAAATATATTGGAGTATGATGTTTGAAGGTCATCACAAGTGTTCTGGACGAAATTCTGAGATTTGTTTGGTCCCTTCACAGGGAAGCATACTAGTGAGTGCTCAGATTGCAGTTAAAACAAATTTAGTGATCATGGTTATATTTTCTTCATTAGGTTCATAAAACTTTCTCCAAAATGTCATTAATTAAATACAAAAGACATGGGGCCATATTTATACTTTTTGACGCAAAACTGCGCTAATGCAGTTTTGCGTCAAAAAAATTAGCGCCGGCTAACGCCATTCTGAAGCGCCATGCGGGCGCCGTATTTAATCAATGACGTTAGCCGGCGTTAGCCGCCGGCGCTGCCTGGTGTGCGTGGAAAAAAACGACGTACACCAGGCAGCGCCGGCGTAGGGGGATATGGAGCTTGGGCGCCAACAAATGGAGCAAGTCAGGTTGAGGCAAATTTTTCGCCTCAACCCGATTTGCGCCATTTTTTCCGACTCCCAACCCCCATAGAAATGACTCCTGTCTTAGCAAAGACAGGAGTCATGCCCCCTTGCCCAATGGCCATGCCCAGGGGACTTTAGTCCCCTGGGCATGGTCATTGGGCATAGTGGCATGTAGGGGGGCACAAATCAGGCCCCCCTATGGCACAAAAAAAAATAAAAAAAATGACTTACCTGAACTTACCTTAATGTCCCTGGGATGGGTCCCTCCAGCCTTGGGTGTCCTCCTGGGGTGGGCAAGGGTGACAGGGGGTGTACCTGGGGGCATGGGAGGGCACCTCTGGGCTCCTTCAGAGCCCACAGGTCCCTTAACGCCTGCCTTTTCCAGGCGCTAAAAAACGGCGCAAAAGCAGGCGTACGTCATTTTTTTTTACCCGCCCACTCCCGGGCGCGAATTTTGCCCGGGAGTGTAAATACGGCGCACATGCCTCGGAGTCGATTTTTTAGACGGGAACGCCTACCTTGCATATCAGTAACGCAAAGTAGGTGTCCACGCTAAAAAATTACGCAAACTCCATGGACTTTGGCGCTAGACACGTCTAACGCCAAAGTATAAATATGGAGTTAGTTTTGCGTAGAAATTGCGTCAAAAAAAACGACGCAATTCCGGCGCAAACGGAGTATAAATATGCCCCATGGTGCCTGATTTATGAAACGTTAGCGCTGCGTTTACATCATTTTGTGATGCAAAAGCAGCACAAACAAACAAAAAATATTTATATTTTGTACATTTCCGCTGCTTTTGCATAAAAAAAATGACATAAACTTGGCGCTAACATTTCATAAATCAAGCCCATGGTTTGTAAATGTTGGTCATATTATTTTAGGCATTGGTGACTTGGTGGACGTTATGAATATTAGCAAAGTGAATGAAATAACTACGGCTGTGATTTGCTCAACTGGTGAGAAAACAATAATTCAGATGAACTTGTTGTTTTTAAGAAAAATATATTTAAATTGGAATAAGAGGTAGCTGACTGAGATTATAAGTGTGCAATAACTTGAGTGCCTGCCATTTGCCTAATGTTGCATACAGATAATTTCTTCTTGCAAAGTAATATTAGTCATCTTAGCAATAATGGTGGAAATAATCGTATCATACTGTATATGAAGACCAAGAATTCAATATTTCCTATATAGTTAATGTGCTCCCATTCCATGTAATATTGAATGTCTCTGGTTTGGTACTGAGATGCTTTGCAAACTTTAATATTTCAAATTATTGTAATTATGGCTGATGCATTTGCCTTATCCAACTTACACATGAAGGGACAAATAGTGTGTGGGGTATAGAATTGTCTGGTTGTTCATTCTAGCACTGCAGCAAACTCTGCCTGACCCTTCTATTCAGCACTTCACAGACATTTGTAATGTCATCAATCTCTTCTTTAATTAAGAAATAAACCCACCCCTCCATGCTGCATCTGACAATGGCTATTCTTCAAAATCCAATGTCTGACAGACCTTGTCGACATCCTCAACTCCCTCCAAGTTACCTTCTATGAAGATTTGGGCCCATAGTTATACTTTTTGACGCAAAACTGCGGAAACGCAGTTTTGCGTCAAAAAAATTAGCGCCGGCTAACGCCATTCTGAAGCGCCATGCGGGCGCCGTATTTATTGAATGACGTTAGCCGGCGTTAGCCGCCGGCGCTGTCTGGTGTGCGTTAAAAAAAACGACGTACACCAGGCAGCGCCGGCGTAGGGGGAAAATGGCGTATGGGCGTCCAGAAATGGTGCAAGTCAGGCTGAGGCAAAAAAATCACCACAACCCGATTTGCGCCATTTTTTTACGACGCCCATCCCCCATTGAAATGACTCCTGTCTTAGCAAAGACAGGAGTCATGCCCCCTTGCCCAATGGCCATTCCCAGGGGACTTCTGTCCCCTGGGCATGGTCATTGGGCATAGTGGCATGTAGGGGGGCACAAATCAGGCCCCCCTATGCCACAAAAAAAATAAAAAAAAATACTTACCTGGACTTACCTTAATGTCCCTGGGGTGGGTCCCTCCATCCTTGGGTGTCCTCCTGGGGTGGGCAAGGGTGGCAGGGGATGTCCCTGGGGGCAGGAAAGGGCACCTCTGGGCTCATTCTGAGCCCACAGGTCCCTTAACGCCTGCCCTGACCCAGGCGCTAAAATCCGGCGCAAATGTTGGTTTTTTAGTCCCGCCCACTCCCGGGCGTCATTTTTGCCCGGGAGTATAAGTACGACGCATATGCATCGCAGTCATTTTTTAAGACGGGAACGCCTACCTTGCATATCATTAACGCAAGGAAGGTGTTCACGCAAAAAAATTACGCTAACTCCATGAACTTTGGCGCTAGACGCGTCTAACGCCAAAGTATAAATATGGAGTTAGTTTTGCGTCAAATTTGCGTCGAAAAAAACGACGCAAATTCGGCGCAAACGGAGTATAAATATGCCCCTTGGTCTTACCCTCGTACTTCATCAAGCCCATTTCTGGTCAAGCTAGCTCCCCATACTCACCATCCCAACTCCCTTAATCAGGGCATCTTCCCAGATGCTCTCAAGATAGGCCAGATCCTTACACATTACACATGATAATCTCAGTCAGCTACCCCTGGTTGGCAAGACCATGGAAAATGCAATCTACACACAAATCACACCAGCATCAAACATCTCCTGCCTGACTACCAATCCAGCTTTAGGTCATGCCACAAGTACATTATAAATCATAGACAATGCCCTCCTGCATGCTAGAGATGCATATAACCTCGGAATCCTGTTATTGCTGGACATCTCAACTGCCTTCAACGTTGCTGACCTCCCACCATCATGAATTCTTGAACGGGATTCACTCACAATGTGCTTCATCTGTTACAATTCCAACTGACTTTAGTCCATTCACATCGCAATCTACATGTCCCAGAAGATCCCTATCACCTTCAGAGCCTTCCATGATTCCATCTTTCTTGCCTATTCTTCTATTACTATATAGAGCGCGTAGGACAATGCAAACTGTTAAGAATGGGTTTTCTGGTTAGCAGTCAGTTTGAACTTTGTCCAAGCAGCGACCCTCACTCTAGTCAGGGTAATGGAGATACACAATTAAGATAACCCCTGCTCATCCCCTTGGTAGCTTGGCACAAGCAGTCAGGCTTATCTCATAAGCAATGTGCAAAGTATTTGTACCAAAACACACACAGTAATACAGTGAAAAAACTACAAAATTGACACCACACCAGTTTAGAAGAATAACCATTATTTATCTAGATCAAACAAGACTGTAATGACAAAAATCCAACATACACAAGTTGAGATGTAAATTTTTAAAGTAAAAATAGTCTTACTCAATAGAAAACAATGGAAGTGTTGTTGTTACACAAAGTTCCTTGTTTGCATCAAAATAAAACAACACAGGTGAGCATGTGCCGGAAAAGTCAGCGATGCATCGATTCCTTACTCGCAAGTGAGGCTGTGTGTCGTTTCTTCTCTGGTCAGATAGGCGATGTGTACTTTTTCTCCCCCGTAAGAAAGCGATGTATTGATTTCCGGACGGGGCACTTCGGATCCGCCCAGGTTCACAATGATTTTGACACCCAGAGATGATGTATGTGAAATGCAGGCACACAGTGATGGAAAACCGTGGGGTTTGCAACATTTTCAGCAGGCGCAAGCTGGTGGTGCGTCTTTTCTCCAACTGTGATGCAGGTGGTGCAGCAACATTTTTCCCACACAGTGACCTGTGTGTGGATTTCAACCTTTTTCTACTGGCTTCACCTTTTAAGGGCCCAGGGACTGGATAGGGCATCATTTGGTAGGGCATCATTTGGCAGGGCAGGAGTCTCAGCAGAGAGTCAAAGTGTTGGCAGAGGAAGTATTGGATGGCCGTGAGACTTCAAAACAGGAGGCAAGCTCAGTCCAAGCCTTTGGAAATTTTCCATGAGCAGGAATATACCACAAAGTCCAGTCTTTGTCCTCTTTCAGGCAGAAGCAGCAACTGCAGGCCTACCCAACAAAGCACAGTCACAGGCAAAGGGGCAGAACCTCTCCTTTAGCTCTCCAGCTCTTCTCCTTGGTAGAAGTTTCTCTTGGCTCCAGAAGGAATCTGAAAGTCTGGGGTTTTGGGTCATCTACTTATACCCCTTTCTGCCTTTGAAGTAGGCAAACTCCAAAGGAAAATCTCTGTTGTTCACAAATCCTGCCGTGCCCAGGCCAGGCTCCAGACTCACCCCAGTGGTTTGAGACTGTATTGTGTGAGGGCAGACAGAGCCCATTCAGGCGTAAGTGACCACTTCTCCCTCTACTCTAGCCCCAATGGCCCATTAGGATATGCAGGCTACACACCAGCTCCCTTTGTGTCACTATCTAGTGGAGATTCACAAACAGCCCAACTGTCTGTCTGATCCAGACAGGGAATACACAAGTAGGCAGAGTCACAGAATGGTTTAAGCAAGAAAATGACCACTTTCTAAACGTTAGCAACACCAAAGGATGATGGACAGAGTGCTGAACAATGCAAACACTCACCCCCAGTCACAGATCTGGGTTTAATCCATTGTTCTTTTGCTCACCATGCCACTGCAGCTTGGACCCAGCACTATGCAATTCAGTCTTGACCCTTTTCTTCATGAGAACAGTCCAGCCCAAACTGCCAAGCTAGGTCCTTCCTGGACCAGAAACAAGCATCCTGGAACAGGTTTAAGGGTATCACCCTTCACCTGCCAGGTTAACTTGAATCCAGTTCCACAGTGAGCAAGGGACCCACGTCTGGCATGACCCTTCACACTTAGGACAACTTTAGCAACACAAAAGGATGATGGATGGAGTGCTGAACAATGCAAACACTCACCTCAAGTCACAGATCTGGGTTTAATCCATCATTCTTTGGCTCACCATGCCACTGCAGTTTGGACCCAGCCATATGCAAACCAGTCTTGACCCTTTTCCTTATGGAAACAGTCCAGCCTGAACTGCAAAGCCAGGTCCTCCCTGGATCGGAAGCAAGCATCCTGGGACCGGTTTCAAAGTATCACCCTTCATCAGCCAAATTAGCTTAAATCCAGTGGCACAGTGAACAAGGGACCCACGTCTGGGCTCACCCTTCCCACTTAAGGCATCTTTATCAACACAAAGGAATGATAAATGGAGTGCTGAACAATGCAAACACTCACCCCCAGTCACAGATCTGCGTTTAATCCATCATTGTTTTGCTCACCATGCCACCCCAGTTTGCACCCATTCATATGCAGATCAGTCTTGACCCTGTTCATCATGGGAACAGTCCAGCACAAACTGCCACCCCAGGGCCTCCCTATACTGGAAACAAGCATCTTGGGACCAGTTCCAGGGTATCACCCTTCATCATCCAGGTTGGCTTCAACCCATTGGCACAGTGAGCAAGAGACCCACGTCTGGGCATACCTTTTCAACTCAGGGCAACTTTAGCAGCACAAAAGGATGATAGACGGAGGTCTGAACAATGCAAATACTCAACCCCAGTTATAGATCTGGGTTTAATCCATTGCTCTGTTGCTCATCATGCCATCCCAATTTGTAGCCAGCCATATACAAATCAGTCTTGACCCTTTTCCTCATGGGAACACTCTAGCCCAAATTGCCAAGCCATGTCCTCCTTGGATGGGAAACAAGCATCCTGGCATTCACCAGCCAGGTTAGCTTGACTCCAGTTGCACAGTGAGCAAGGGACCCCAGTCTGGGCATACCCTTCCCACTTACCACAACTTTAGCAACACAAAAGGATGATGGACAGAGTGCTGAACAATGCAAAAACTCAACCCAAATCACAGATCTGGGTTTAATCCATCATTCTTTTGCTCACCATGCCACCCCAGTTTGGACCCACTCATATGCATATCAGTCTTGACCCTGTTCCTCATGGGATCCGTCCAGCCCAAACTGCCACACCAGGTCCTCCCTGCACTGGAAACAAGCATATTGGAACCAGTTTCAGGGTATCACCCTTCATCAGTCAGGTTAGCTTCAACCCAGTGGCACAGTGAACAAGAGACCCACGTCTGGGCATACTCTTCACACTCAGGGCAACTTTAGCAACACAAAAGGATGATAGATGAAGGTCTGAACAATGCAAACACTCAACCCCAATCACAGATCTGGGTTTAATCCATTGTTCTGTTGCTCACTATGCCATCCCAGTTTGGACCCAGCCATATGCTAATCAGTCTTGACCCTGTTCCTCATGGGAACAGTACAGCCCAAACTCCCAAGCCAGGTCCTCCTTGGATGGGAAACAAGCATCCTGGGACCAGTTTCAGGGTATCACACTTCATTATCCAGGTTAGCTTGAATCCAGTTGCATAGTGAGCAAGGGACCCACATCTGGGCATACCCTTTGCACGTAGGTCAACTTTAGCAGCACAAAAGGATGATGGAGGGAGTGCTGAAAAGTCACAGATCTGGGTTTAATCCGTAGTTCTTTTGCTCACCATGGCACCCTAGTTTGGACCCATCCATATGCAAATCAGCCATGACCCTGTCCATCATCTGTTATTTTTGCACTTTCTAAAAGTGGCATTTTCAAATTGACAATTTAGAAACCAACTTTACCAAAAGATTATTTTTAAATAGTGAGTTCAGAGCCCCCAAACTCCACATCTCTATCTGCTCCCAAAGGAAACTGCACTTAAAATATATTTAAAGGCAGCTCCCATGTAAACCTATATGAGAGGTAGGCCTTGCAACAGTAAAAAACAAATTTAGCAGTATTTCACTGTATAAAACACATATAAAACACATCAGTGCATGTCCCACCTTTAACATACACTGCACCCTGCCCATGGGGCAACCTAGGGCCTACTTTAGGAGTGCCTTCAATGTATAAAAAAGGGAAGGTTTAAGCCTGACAAGTGGGTATACTTGCCATGTCTAATTGGCAGTTTAAACTGCACACACAGACACACTTCAGTGGCAGGTCTGAGCCGTGTTTACAGGGCTACTCATGTGGGTAGAAGAACCAGTGCTGCAGGCCCTCTGGTAGCATTTTATTTATAGGCCCTGGGAACCTGTAGTGCACTTTACTATGGATTTAGTAGTAAATCAAATATGCCAATCATGGAAAAGCCAATTGCCAATAAAATTTATAGACAGAGCATATGCACTTTAGCACTCGTTAGCAGTCCTAAAGTGCCCAGAGTCCTGAAGTCAACAAAAAATGGTCCGAAAAAATAGGAGAAAGGAGGCAAAAAGTTTGTGGATGGCCCTGTAAAAAAGGCCAGCTCCGACACTAATCTGTAACAGCATCAACATTCACAATATGTTGTTAACATAAGACTCTATTTGAAATTTTCCTTTGGTTAAGACATTCAGGCCCTCATTACAACCCTGGCGGTCGGTGATAAAGTGGCGGTAATACCGCTAACAGGTTGGCAGTAAATACTGCCAAATTATGACCATGGTGGGAAGAGCTCAGACAGACAGCCACTTTACCACTCTGACTGCCAGGGCAGAAACAACATGCACCACAGCGGTAGCTGCTTACAGCCAGGCGGAAGTCGGAAGTCAGCATATTAAGACCCTTCAATCCGCCACCTTTTCAGGAACGGTACCAACGACATCAAAAGCTTTGCGGAAACACTGTGTAGAAGGGAAACGACTTACCTGTGGAGACTCAGGGAATAACCACGCCACCATGCATCCTGAACTACCTATATTCCCAATGCCATTCTACGTCCTGCTCCACCACAAACATTAACAACGGTGAAGATGACCACGGTGAGTACAGCCGCCTAGCACACAGGGGAGGGGTGAGGAACAAGAGACAAAACACACACACAACACCCCACACACACACACACACCATACACACAACCAGATGCAGTAATAAAACATATACACCCCGTACCTCTCTGGAAAAATGCAAGGACAACACGAATAGATAAAAGTGAGTGTAATAAGATAAATAAAGTAGTAATGCGTGCATCCAATCTAAAAATATCCATATTTACAAATCAAGGGACACTGCCCAGTCCTCAATGTTCATGGGCCACAGGGCCACATCAAAAAGTCTATGGCCCCACTTGACAACTGCAACAACACAAAGAGAACACTGCAGGGGCATCAGTTCGAAAATAGGCAGGCACCTCAGGGGGACAGGGAACAGGGGGCACCTCAGCCGGCAGATGGAACAACACTACCGGTCCTGGAGGGGGCAACATGCCCTATGCTGTGTCCTTGGGAGTGCAAGGCCACGGTCTCTCAAGTGGGTGTCTTGCCCACTGGTTCTAGAGGGGGCAACATGCCCTGTGCTTAGTCCTGGGGAGTGATAGGCCACAGTCTCTCAAGTGGGTGACTTGTCCACATGCTCTGGAAGGGGCAAAATGCACTGTGCTCTTTATCCTGGGGAGGATGGGGTGAGTGGGTGGCTTCTCCACTGGTTCTGGAGGGGGCAACATGTTCTGTGCTCTCCATCCTGGGGAGGATGGGGTGAGTTGGCGGCTTCTCCACTGGTTCTGGAGGGGGCATCGTGCCCTGTGATCTTCATCCTGCGGAGGATGGGGTGAGTGGGTGGCTTCTCCACAGGTACTGGAGGGGGCAATGTGCCCTGTGATCTTCATCCTGGGAGCATGGGGTGAGTGGGTGGCTTACCCACTGGTTCTGGAGGGGGCATTGTGCCCTGTGATCTTCATCATGATGAGGATGAGGTGAGTGGGTGGCTTACCCACTGGTCCTAGAGGGGGCATCATGTCCTTTGATCTTCATCCTGAGGAGGATGAGGTGAGTGGGTGGCTTACCCACTGATTCTGGAGGGGGCATCGTGCCCTGTGAGGCAGGTCTTGGGGAGTGGAAGGTCACAGTCTCTCAGCTGGGTGTCAATCCCACAGGATTTGCAGGGGCAGTCTGCACAACAACCCATGGATGCAGGACTACACACTGTCTGCTGCCGGTGATGGCTGCTCAGTGGTGGTGATGGTGATGTTGCAGCTGGTTGTGAGGGCGAAGCTCCAGCACATCCCCTGCAGCCTTGGACGGCTGTCCACTGCTGGTGGTGGTGCTGGTGCTGCTGGTGGTGGGTGTGGGGAGAGGTTCCTGCCAATCCCCTGCAGCCTCGGATGGCTGCCCACTGCTGGTGGTCATGCTGATGCTGTGATGCTGGTGGGGGGGGAAGCTCCTACCCATCCCTGGCAGCCTCAGACGGCTGCCCACTGTGGTGGTCATGCTGATGCTGCTGCTGCTGGTGGGGGGGGGGGGTTTGGGGAAGCTCCTGCCCATTCCCTGCAGCCTTGGACGGCTGCCCACTGCTGATGGTTGTGCTGGTGGTGGTGCTGCTGCTGGTGGTGGGTGTGGGGGGAAGCTCCTGCCCATCCCATGCAGCCTCGGATGGCTGCCCACTGCTGGTGGTGGTGCTGCTGCTGCTGGTGGTGGGTGTGGGGGGAAGCTCCTGCCCATCCCCTGCATCCTCGGACGGCTGTCCACTGCTGGTGGTGGTGCTGGTGCTGCTGGTGGTGGGTGTGGGGAGAAGCTCCTGCCAATCCCCTGCAGCCTTGGATGGCTGCCCACTGCTTGTGGTGGTGCTGGTGCTCCTGGTTGTGGGTGTGGGGGGAAGCTCCTGCCCATCTCCTGCAACCTCGGATGGCTGCCCACTGCTGGTGGTCGTGCTGGTGGTGGTGGTGCTGCTGCTGCTGGTGGATGTGGGGGGAAGCTCCTGCCTATCCCTGGCAGCCTCAGACGGCTGCCCACTGCTGGTGGTCATGCTGCTGCTGCTGGTGGGTGTGGGGGGAAGCTCCTGCCCATTCCCTGCAGCCTTGGACGGCTACCCACTGCTGGTGGTTGTGCTGGTGGTGGTGCTACTGCTGGTGATGGGTGTGGGGGGAAGCTCCTGCCCATCCCATGCAGCTTCAGACGGCTGCCCACTGCTGGTGGTGGTGCTGGTGCTGCCGTTGCTGGTGGTGGGTGTGGGGGGAAGCTCCTGCCCATCCCCTGCAGCCTCGGTCGGCTGCACCACCATCGTTGGTGGGGGGGCTCCGACTGAGTTCCATCACCAGGCCCCTTGTCCTTTCTGCCTGCGGTTGCAGGACCTTTGCCCTTCGTGGAAGCAGCTGGTGATGGCTCCTTGCTCCTCTTGGCAGCAGCTGGGGATGGTTCCTAGCTCCTCCTGGCAGTTGCTGGGGATGGCTCCCTGCTCCTCTTGGCAGCAGCTCGGGGTGGCACCTTTACCTTCACGCTAGCAGCTGGGGGTGGCACCTTGACCTTCCTGGCAGCACTTGGGGCAGGCACTCTTTCCGTGTGGCTGCCTGGTGCCCGGGATCCCTTTTCACCACGTGTTGCTGTGGACACTACTGGGCCCGTGGACTGGGTGGCTGAGGTGCTTGCCTTGGTTTTACACACCCTAGCCAGACGTGAAGGATGGGGGGGAGGGGTAGAGAAGAGGTCAATGGTGGAGAGGAAAACCATCTTAGGGACATTGGGGCGGGAAGAGGGGGCAGGTCAGGGAGTGGAGGAAGAGGGAGTGGTTGTAGGAGGTGTCTGCTGTGTTTGGGTGCAGGTGCATGGGCTGGATGCTGTTGTGAGGTAGATGGCTGTTGGGTGTCTGAGTGCTTGTGTTTGTGTACTTTGGGAGGAGGGGGCACAGACACAGTGGGAGAGGACACAGGGGATGTGTGCATGGCTGTTGGGTAATGACTGCCAGTGAGGTGTGTGTTCTGATAGGTGTGGTGGTGATGCTGGTAGTGGATGAGGATTAGTGCATGCAGGTGTGAGTGTAGACACAACTGGGAGGGAGCTGGAGGACAAGGAGGAGGGGGCCACAGTGGAGGCAGTGGATTTTGGTATGTCTGTATCTGGATGGTGTTTGTGTGAGTGCCTGTGGGATGATGTGTGGTGCTTGTGTTTGCCTATGCCACTCTTGTGTGTTGTCTTGTGTGCATGCTGGTCTGCCTGTGTGCTTGGGATAGGTTGGGGTTGAGGGGAATGGGATTGGGTAGAGGAAGTTGTAGGAGGGAGGTTGGAAACAAGGACAGTGGCTGCCATCAGACAGAAGGCCAGATCCTGGATTGATCTCTGTTGGGCCGCCAAGCCAGTGTAAATGCCCTCCAGAAATTCATTGGACTGTTGCATTTGGGCTGCCAGCCCCTGGATGGCATTCACAATGGTTGACTGCCCAACAGAGATGGATCGCAGGAGGCCAATAGCCTCCTCACTCAGGGCAGCAGGGCTAACTGGGGCAGGGCCTGAGGTGCCTGGGGTGAAGGAGATGCCCACCCTCCTGGGTGAGCAGGCATGGGCATCTCACAGAGGGGCTGCTGGGAGGGCAGTGCTGGCATGGGGGTGGTGGCTGTACCTGTAGCCCGGGTGGTCACAAACGTGTCCGCCACCGTCAGGGAACTTCCATCGGAGGAGGTATCTATGTCCAAACTGTCCCCTCCAGTCTCTGCCGTGGTGCTCCCCTCACTGTCCGTCCCACTGGTGCCCTCACCGTTGGTAGACTCTGCCTCCTGGGTCCTGTGGGATGCAGCTCCCTCCCTCGCCGGTGCCTCTGCTCCTCCACCAGATGGTGCTAATGCACATAAGGACAGGGTGACAAAACAAAAAGGGGGGAGAGACAAATGATACACTTGGTCAATGGCTGCACCAACACCACCGTTGGCGTACATACCACCCTCACACACAGGGAACAGCCCCATGCACTATGCAGTGCACTACTAGTAGCAATGCTAGTCACCAGGGCATGGGGAGGGACACATACCGCCCACTGCAGCATACCTGGGACCCACACACCCCTGGCCAGTAGTGGATGCCTACTAGCTAGGTTGGAGGAATATCACATCAGAACCCTGCTCAACATGGAACCTACACTGCAATGTCAGCCCTGGCCTAGGGGCACGCACAGGCACATTTCCCCAACCCGGATACAACCTCACCAGGCGTAAGTTGTAATGAAGGGCACTGTACTCACCCCCTTGTTGCTGCTGTGACAGGCACATTATCCTCACCTATAGGCTGGACACGGCCACAATCACAGAGCTGTGTACCCAATTGGAGCCAGACCTGATATCTGCTCTCCGTCACCCCACTGGGATCCACCCTCTTTTTCAGGTGCTATCAGTGCTCCATTTTGTGGGAACTGGTTCTTTCCAAGTGACAGTGGGCTTGGCAGCAGGAATGTCACAGCCATTGTTTTCCCCCAAGTGGAGGATTTGGCCACAGTGAAGGCTGACTTCTATGCAATGGGACATATCCCCAACATCATTGGGGCGCTTGATGGAATACATATTGCATGTGTCCCCCCCCATCTGAATGAATAGGTCTTCAGAAATTGAAAAAGTTTTCACTCGATGAATGTGCAGATGGTGTGTTTGGCAGACCACTACATCTCCCATGTCAATGCTATGTATACAGCTCTGTGCATGATGCTTTTATCCTGAGGAGTAGCAGCATCCCAAATGTGATGGCCCTACTACAAAGGCACAGGGTGTGGCTAATAGGTGAGCCCTGGTTCCCACCCAGTGGATGTTGGTGTATGGGTATGGTGTGGGCCATATGGCATAGTGTGTGGCTAACAGTTGTCCCTCGATATTTGCCCCAACCTCTCACAGCTACTGACCCCTGTGAGGAATCCCAGGAGAAGGGCAGAGGAGCGTTCCAATGAGGCACATGGGCGAAGAAGGATAATAGAACGTATGTTCGGCCTCCTGAAGGCCCCATTTCGGTGCCTCCATCTAATAGGTGAATCCCTGTGCAACTCACCCAAGAAGATCTGCCAGATAATCGTAGCATGCTGCATGTTGCACAACCTTGCCTTGAGACGCTATGTGCCTTTTCTGCAGTAGGAGGAGGCTGGAGATGGCTGTGTGGCAGCTGTGGACCCTGTGGACAGAGAAGATGAGGAGGCAGAGGATGAGGATGAGAACAAGAGAACTGCAGTGATACGTCAATACTTCCAATGACACACAGATAAGACGGTGTAACTTCACATTGCATTAACAGTTTTTTGTTTGACATTGTCACTGGCAGGCTGTGAATTCCAACTTCTATGTCCACTCACTGTACCCTTTGTCAACTCTTTTGGCAAATGTTGGTGCCCCACTATCGCTCCTGGTGTGTTCACTGCAGCTAACTACAGGTCTTTCCTATGTATACATTACTGTACAGTTGAATTGCAATGTTTAAACCCTGTTAAACAAATACATACTTACATCATTTGACATACTCCATACTTGTATTTTTTCAGAGTGTGTTTATTGAAGTGCTCTGAAGAAAAGTGGGAAGTGCAAAGGGCTGGGGTGATGATGGAGGAAAGTTCAGGGTAGAGTCCAGTCTGTTAGTAGCACAGGTGCATTGTCCAAGGGGGCATAGGAAGGGGAGCAATGGCAGTTCAAGGTGGATAGGGTGACAGAGTGGGACAATAGTCTTTGGCTTCTGCCTGGATCGCAGAGAATGTTTGCAGGGTGGTTATCTTTCTGCAGGGGGAGGGGTGCTGGTGGCCTGTTGGTCCTGTAGCGGGACCTTCTGTCCACTAGCTGTAGTGGCAGGGGCCCACTGGTGTGACACTGCCTCCCTTATGATGTTGGCCATGTCTGCAAGCACCCCTGCAATGGAGACCAGGGTGGTTTTAATTGACTTCAAGTCCTCCCTGATCCCCTGGTACTGTCCCTCCTGCAGCAGCATGTTCTCCTGCAACATGTCCATGATCTGGCCCAGCGTATCCTGGGAAGTTTGGTATGCTCCCAAGTTCCCGGGGAGTGCCTCCTGGAGAGTCGGTTCCCTTGGCCTGGCCTCCCCCTGGCACACAGCAGTCCTCCCAGCTTCCCTGTTGTACTGTGCCTCTGTCCCCTGAACAGTGTGCCCACTGCCACTGATGCTAGGTCCCTGATTGTCTTGGGTATTAGGGTGCCCTGGGGTCCCTGTAGTGGTGGACACACTGCTGATTGACGTGTCCTGGGGACAGAGGTATGGGCATGCTGGGTGGGTGCTGTGGTGGTGTTTCCTGACAGGGGAGGCTCTGTGATGGTGTGGGACTGTGCCTGGGTCAGCGACGGTCCCTGATGGGCTAGGTTGGTCGTCCAGATCCAGGTGAGCAGAGTCGCTGTCATCACTGTGGGACTCTTCTGCGGGGGGACTGGATGTTGCTGGCCCCTCTTCTCCAGTGACATTGGCTGGGATACCTGTGGGGATGTATATACAGTGTTAATTTTTTCTATGTGTGACATATTGTGCATGGGTGGGTTGCCCTCTATGGTTGTTATTGCCCTGGCAGCTTTTCTTTGTTTGAGTTGTTATGTGGTGGGCCAGGTAATTCTCTAGTGTGCATGCTTTAGTGATAGGTGTCCATGCAGGGCTGTGAGTGGTGTCCATGCATTGGTGGTGCATTCTGGGCTTGGCATTGGGATGAGTGGGTTGTCATGGTGGGGTGTGTGGGAGGTGGTTGAGTGATGGGAGTGAGGGTGGGGTGGGGGAATGTGATAGCATGCAGGTAGGGGGGTGATAGTAATATAGAGTTGACTTACCAGAGTCCAGTCCTTCTCCAACTCCGGCCAGGCCCTCAGGATGCATGATTGCCAAGACTTGCTCCACCCATGTTGTTAGTTGTGGGGGAGGAGGTGGGGGTCCACCACCAGTCCTCTGTACTGCGAGCTGGTGTCTTGCTGCAATGGAACGCACCTTCCCCTGTAGGTCGTTCCACCTCTTCCTGATGGCATCCTTTGTCCTGGGGTGCTGCCCCATGGCATTGACCATGTCCACAATCCTCCAACATAGCTCCATCTTTCTAGCAATGGATATCTGCTGCACCTGTGATCCAAATAGTTGTTGTTCTACCCAGATGATTTCCTCCACCATGACCCTTAGCTCCTCCTCAGAGAATCTGGGGTGTTGTTGTGGTGACATGGGTGTAGTGTGAGTGGTGTGGGTTGGGGTGTGTAGGGTGATGTGTTGGGGTGTGTGATGCAAGGTGCCTGGGTGGAGTATAGTTGATGATAGTATGTGGCTCTTTTTGTGTGAGTGCTCTTGCTGTCTCTCTTTGATGGCAATGGTTTGTAGTCGTAAAGGGTTGTGGGTACTGTGGGTGTGTGTTTTATAGTGGTGTGGGTGTGGTGTGTGTATGGGTGTCAGGTGTGTATTGTTTAAATTTTCCAATGTGGTGTTGTTTTTTTAGAGTGTATGTATTTTGAGAACAGCGGTATGTACTGCTAATGGTTTCCGCCATTAAATGTCCACTGTGGTGATTCGTGGGTCATAATGTTGTGGGCGTTGTTTTGTTGGCATAAAGGTGTGGGTTTTGATACCGCCAGTTTATCACTGACCTTTGGTGTCACGGACTTGTGTCTGTGGCTGTATAGTGACGGATTGGTGTGTTTGTCATAATATGGTGAACGGATATCCACCGCGGTATGTTGGCGGCAATGAGCATGTCAGTAAGTGGGATTTACCTCCAATGTCATAATGAGGGCCTCAGTGCTTAAACCACTGCCTGCAACACATCCAGTCCTGGATTTCCAGCACTTGAATGAAGCTCAAACACTCCAAATAAAAATTACAGATCTTTGGCAATAACAATAAGAAATAACTCATCCAAATCTGGATAATGACATCAACGTGGTCGGATTCAAACCAGGACTTTCACCCAAATCCAAGTCACTTGGATTCACACTGGACATAGACCTCATTCCCAAGGAACAAAGGCCCAGATTTACAAGAACCTAGCGCATCATCACCGCAACCTAATGGCACCGTGGGTGCGCCGTATTTACAATACGGCGCACATTAGGCCAATAGCGTCAGCATTTGTTATGCTATTGTGGCACTTTGCTCCATTAGCATCATAAATTTTGAGTCTAGTGGAGCTAAGTGCAAGGCGGCCAATTGATTTCAATGAGTGCATCTTTTTCACGCCTGTTTTTGACAGGCGTTAATAATTATGCTAAAAAAATGGTGCAATGACATCTTGTAGATCTCATTGCAAAAATGTAGGGGCCTCCTAATGCCGGAATGACCCCCTATATACATTATACCTGGCGCTGGCATGCATTGCACCACTTTGTAAATATGGTGTGGCGATTTTTGCCTCCTTGAGCAACATTAGTGTAAAAAAAGATGACACTCATGTGGCGCAAGGGGGCGTTAGGGCCTTGTAAATCTATCTCAAAGTCCCAGAAATACAAAGAGGGATTGGTACGAGGTCTTATAATAACCATTCCTTCAAGAGCAAAACTTCAGAACGGCTGTTTAATCCCCCCTAGTCTTGCATCTTCAGGAGGGCAGCGTTCTGCTACAAGGTCTCCCAAACTCAAGACTAGTCCTTGCTAATGGCATCCTACACACCACAGCATGCCTCATCAGTGTTGTAAGTGAAGTATCGCCACATCGCTATCACTTAGGTGAAACACCACTGGCTACTCTTGCCAGCACTCACCATCCTCAAAACCAGCTGCATCATCTACAAATCTATCACAACCGGCAGCTTTGCCTACCTGTCTGGCAAACTTACCACCTTTCGTGGCTCCCAGCATACCTGTGCTCAAGACATCCTCAATCTGGAGATGCGGAATTGCAGAAAAAAAAATCAAAGCACCAGGCCTTCGTCATCTATACAACAAGGATATGGAATCATCTTCAAGAATCCATCAGGCCCGCCAAACGCTGCTCTAGTTTAGATACGGGTGAAAGCACACCCATTTAAAAATGCTACATCTTGACACAGTTCACGTTCGTATTTACTTAAGATTGAGAATGATGTGACTACATTTAAAATGATCAACCTTATACATATTTGAGCAAGAATATAAAGAGACTGTCAAAGACGTGGAAATATTAACATCATCTTATGGGAAAAATCAATATTTTTAAGATGTGTGCTTGGGGAATGTCGAAGGCTAATCTGAAATTTGCGTTTCTGGTATTGTCTTTGGCTTTCAAGCCTCAGCCTTTTCTCAGATAGGGAAAGATTTAACCAAATTACTCAAACAAATGAGACAGTCTGCTCATAGAGCATAAGCAGGTTAGAAATACACTGATAATAATGGAAGACCAACCTGATAAAAAAATACTAATTATAATGAAGATGAGACAGAAAAGATCGATTTAGTAAAGTTAACTAACCAAGATTCTGAGGAACATATGGAGACACCGATACACAGAAGCAGAGGTAAGAGAGTAAGAAGTTCTTTTAAACTTCAAAAAAGGTAGAGTTGTGTAAAATGAAAAAAGAAAGTATATGATAACAAAGAAGGGACAAAAGTGACGTTTCTTAGATGTTTGTACCGAATAACTAAAAGACGGGCAGGAACTAATCTTAAAGGATGGCTTCTCAGCATTTTCACCCCATCAAACAATGGTGTAAAAGAACATGTGAACCATGTGAAACAGAATTCCCAATAGGAATAACAAATGGGTCTGATAGAGAAATTAATGTAATAATAATGGTGCCAGCATAGAGAAAAAGGAACTCCGCCAACAGCTAGAGAATCTAGGAGATCAACCAACTCACCTCGAATCAATAGATGTCAAATGCGACCTTAGAGAAAAGGGAGTACAAAGTCGATGTAATTCAGTAAATATACTGATGTGTGTAAAAGAAAAATCAGAGCTCTATACAATGGGCTCTGATTCACTGGCTGTGCGAATAAAATATTTTTTTTGGGACCAAATTCATACCTCATCCAAAATCTTGATGACTCTTTATGCCACAACGATATTATCAAAAGTTACATCTAGTGACAGAGCTATGGTATCTCTGCTTCATAACAGCCTCACATCTGGCTGGGCAAATTCTATGGTGCACTTTTATTCAAGAGCCATGGAACATCTAGTGTTGAAATCAACATATGATCTACGACGTTTAGGTTTTGACATTTATGAAGTTCAAGAGAGCAACCAATATAGAAACCAGCATACGAATCAAAATGAAAAGGTTGGATGAGAGATGATAATATGGAAGGTAGAGTATCTTGTCTCTACCCTTACTCTAGCAGTACCCATCATGAGCAGGTGATTGAGAGAAAAATGAGAAGGAAAATGGATTGAGCGAGACGAATATACAGAGAAACCCATCTTTTCCAGAAGCTATGGCAGCACAGAACAGTCTCTCCTCCCCACGCCATCTTTACAAAGTGGCACAATGGGACCATTGCTCCAGTTTGTAAGCCCTTGCAACACATTATACCTGCGCCAGGTATAATGTATGCAAAGGAGGCACTCCCACGCAAGGAAGTCCTTAGGAATGGCACAGTGAAATCTACAAGATTTCACTGTGTCAGTTTAGCATTATTTTTTGACCCCTGCTCAGGGCAGGTGTTAAAGTGACACTGTGCTTTGTTCTATGGGCCTCCCCGGGCTTTGCTGGACTAGCACCAATATTTTGACGCTAGTCTAGCAAAGCACCACAACTGCGTCAGAAATTCTGATGCAGCTGTGCTAAAGAGCGTCATGGTGAGCTATATTGTAAATACAGTGCTACCATAGTATCGTTAGGGCGGCACAGGGAGGACAATTAGTAATCAACAGGCTAAAAACACCTTTTATAATGGAAAAACAGCCTTGTTTGATTGACTATTCCGTAATTTCATCGGACTGTTTCTCTTTGGTGATCGACTCGGAAGTGGGGAGTCAGGAAGAAAGTGATGATGATCCCCTTGAACAGTTCAATATCATATCAGCAATAGAGATACCAGGATTATCAGTAATGAAGTTTTCTGTATGTCTAAGAAGGATAATATGCACATCCAACTGAAAAAAGCCAAGTAAGAAAATGATTCACGACCTGTTAACTGAATAAAATAATCTCTGTGCTATGAACAACGATAATCGTAAACCATTGGTAGCTAAGTCAGATACAGAATACAATCTTTAAAAGAAATAGAAAAATTGATGCAGAATTTTAAAACATCAAGGGTCTAATTTACAAAAGAATGACACATCAATTCCGATTCGTCAGATTACTTTTGCTGCCCAACGATTCCCCAATGATGCCATGGATGTGCCTTATTTACTATACAGAGCTCATGGCGCACGTTTTCAACGATGCGTCAGAAATTCTGACACACCTGTGGCGCTAAACTCATGCATTGCTGGACTAGCAAAAAAATTCTGCTACTCCAGCAATGTGAGGAAGGCTATCATAGACAAAAGCCCTGTGTGAGGTTACTGCCTGCCACAAGCAGGTGTTAAAATTCTGATGCAGTGAAGTCACAGAACGAAACAGGGAAATATTGTAAACTTCACTGCATCAGTTCTGGGGAACACCTACCTTGCCTACATTATACCTGGTGCAGATATAATGTGATGCAAGGCTTTATATCTTAAGTCATTTGGCCCACTTCGTCAGTTTGCAAATCTGGAGCAGTGTAAACTACTGCTTAGTGCCATCACTGCATCAAAAATAAACAGTGGTACAAAGGCCTTGTAAATGAGGCCCCAAGTGTTCACACTTCAGATGGTGCAACTAGGACTTAGGAAGGGGCATTTAATCATTGACTGCTGCCTCACATTAAAATTGTTTAGCATTAGCCTTTGATACCATCAACAGTACCAGACTAAAACCAGACTTAAACCAGAAATATGGGGTAGTCCTAGGTGGCTGTTCAAACCAATTGTCCAACTGCATTGGGATGTCAGAATGCACATTTTGTTGAGTTGTAATGGACCGCTGACCAGGAAAATCGAGACACCAAACAAATTTACTTTCCCCTCTCATGTTTTTAATATATATAGCTGATATTCAGGAAAATTTGCTGGGGGTACAGTAATTTTCACCGTAACTAAGGCAGGAGCAAATCCTATTTATATTTCATGCAAATGATACAGCCATAATGGATCTTACACCAGTTGATATGCAGAGATCATGAAATTCTTTTGCAGAATACTGTGCCATGAATGTACTGGTGATAAACTTGGCGAAGGTAAAATCAATTACTTTTTCAGGTAACTGGCTGAAAGCACTTAATCAGAAACTGTGGTTGAATGGCCAACAGGTAGAGCCTGTTTATAAATAGAAGTACTAGGTCTGCAAGCATACTGTGCAGCCACTAAGTGATGGTAAGATTTCACAAAGCATCTTTCTGCCCGGGCGACTCCTGGGTTCATCATGATCCAGGTGCTGTCCTTTAAAGTGAGCTCTTGGGTCTGGGAACTCCTCCAGCTGAGTGTGCTTATGTTTATGGCCTCGGAACCCAGGGCCCAGCAGGTGGAACCCCAGGCATCCCCTGGATGGGCTACAGCTGCGCTGCTGTCACGGGTCCTAAGCCATTTTCTTCTTTCTGCAAGGCATCTTTTCAGGGCATACTGCACTGTTGATGCAGCATGGGTTGGGCCCAATACAACTGTTGACCCTTCCTGATCCCCCTATCACAGCAGAAGCTCCTGAGTTTATTGGTAAGCTATGAATAAGGGGCAGCGCTCACCATGCACTGCTTCAGGATACAAGGGGCACAGTGTTGACAAAGTAAGGAGTGAGCGCACTTGGAGATAAGTGAGTGTTTAAAAGTGTCCGCAATTATACATTGCTCACTCATGATGGCTCAGAGTCAACAGGGGAATGAAGTTGGAAATGTAGCACTCACCATGCGCTAGTTGTGGGGAGCACTGAGGGGGCACAAAGGAAGACCTCAGACAGCAGGCCAGAATATGGTGCAGCTCCCACAACGACAGTTTCTCCTGCTGACACAGCAGCTTCTGATAATGTGCCCCTTGTGGAACCATCAGAAGTCCAATTGAGTCCCTTAAGCAGCATAGCAGTTGACAGGAAGCAGGGCAACAAACAGGAAGCAGCTCAGATGAGTCTATTGAACAGAGAAGCAGCCTTTCTGACAGAAGTTCAGTCCCAGTTTCAAAAGTGCCTTCCGGCCATGGGGCCAGAACCCCTGTACGTATACTCAAAAATGCCTTTGTTCAAGGGATGACTACAAAGGAACACTTTCAAGTGTAACACAATCCTTTTCAAACCACCTCTGGCTCCAGACATCAGCAGGGATAAATCAGCCACTGTGTGAGGCAGGGACACAGCCTATACAAATGTAATTGGTCCTTGCTCCCGTATCTCCCAGTCTGGGAAGACTATCAGTATGCAGATGCACCCAGTTTCTCTTATGTGGTGGATGTCTGGAAAGTATGCACAAAGTGTAGCTGTCACTCTGCCCGAGAAGTGATTTGGAGTCAGGCTACCAAGAACATATAGTTATAAGCACGGAGAAGTGCCTACATTCTAAAATTGACATTTCTAAGGTAGTAATGTAAAATCCATCTACACCAGTAAGCAGGATTTCTCACTACCATTCCAAACATCCAAAACATGTCTACTCTACTCCTTCCAGATCAGAAATGACCACTTAAAGATATATAAGGGAATTCCCAAAGTTAACCTATTAGAGGACCAGCCCTCACAGTAAAGAAAAACAAAGTAGCCTGCATGTCACTAACAGGATATGTAAAACATATAAATACATGTCCTACCATTTACATACACAGCACCTTGCCAATAGGGCTATCTAGGGCCAACCTTAGGGGTGACAGGGTGTAGTAAAAAGAGAGTTTCATTGTTTGCAAGTAGTTTAAACTTCCATGTCAATGTGGCAGTAAACTGCATACGCAGAAACTACAGTTGGAAAGACTACTTCTGTGAGTGCCACAATCAGTATTGCAGGCCCACTAGTAGCATTTAATCTACACGCTCTGGGAATCTGGCATACCACTTTCAAAAGGACTTACAGGTAAATTAAATATGCCAAACAGGTGTAAGCTAATCATACCAAGTTTTAGGAGAAAGAGCACTTGCACGTCAGCACTCTTTAACAGTGGTAAAGTGCCCAGAGTCCTAAAGCCCACAAAAAGAGGGTTAGAAAAATAGAAGGAGAAACGCAGAAAGTTTGGGGATAACCCTGCAGAAAGGATCATTTCTAACACTAGGAAGTTACTTTTAAGAGGAACCTTAACTTTAAAAGTTACTTTGCATCTCAGCAACCCCAAAGTAAAGCAATGGCTGGCGAGTTGACCAGATTAGATCTTGAAATAGGCCATAACTCAGAGCAGTATTGTTGGACCTGACCTTTTCTACAGGTTCATCCCCAAGCATTTTGCCTTCCTCGTCCTCTTTTTATTGCCTTGTTTCTACTGGCTTCAGGGTTCTGTGCACTTTGCCACTGCTAACCAGTTCTAAAGTGCAGGTGCTCTGTACTCAAAAATATAGTGATATTGGTTTATCCACAATTGGCCTATTTAATTTGCTTGTAAGACCCTAGTAAAGCGTACTATATGTGGCCAGGGCCTGTAAATAAAATGCTACTAGTAGGGCTGCTGTACTGATTGTACTACCCACTACAGTAGCCCTTTAAACATGTCTCAGGCATGCCATTGCAGAACCTGTGTGCAGTTTTAAACTACCATTTTGACCTGGCAAGTGCACCTACTTGCCAGGCCCAAATTGTCTGTGTTTTTTACATATAAATCTCCCCCTAAGGTACTCCCTAGTTAGCCCGAAGGGCAGGTTGCAGTGTATTTACAATGTTGGACATGTATGTTTAAGTTTAACATGTCCTGATAGTGAAAAATAGTAAATTCATTTGTTCACTACTGCAAGGCCCATCTCTTCTATAGATTAACATTGGGGTTACCTTGAAGCAACCTTTAAGCGTAACTTCCAATTGGGAAACAATAGAAATTTAGAGTTTAGTGTCTCTGGATTCACAGTTTAAAATCACAACTTATGATGAAGTCAGATTTTAAATTGAAAGTCTGAAAATGCCACTTTTAGAAAGTTGGCATTTTCTTACTTTAACCATTCTGTGCTTCTGAAAAAGTCTGGGGTGGGAGACAGCTGGGATTTGTGCATTCCCTCTAAGCAGTCACATACAAATGCTATCTTCTCAATCAGCCTCAGCAGTGTGATGTTGTGGAGCATACAGCATGCCATAGTGATCTGACACACTTGTGAGTAGAGGAGGGCTACACCAGTCCTGTTCAGACACCTGAGTCTGTCCTTCGGGATCTCGAAAGCCCGATCCACTGCCAGCTGTGTTCTTCCATGGGCCTGATTTAAGCAGACTTCCCCTGTTGTAGTTACCTTGCTCAGATTTGGCAATAACCATGGACAGTTTGGATATACTGAGTCTCCAGGTTAAGGAATGCGACATAAGTGAAACAACGAGTCACTAACTTCATGATTGTAGCACTTGACATTGCACATACAGAATCAGGATAGATTTGACTTACCAACCAGCCAGGCCCTCTTTGGTTGCAGTTGAAACATCAGCTGGGGTATGGTGCTGTTCCGCATTATAAAGGAACCATGAGCTGATTCAGGAAAACGGGAACACACGTTTGACATCTGCTAAACAGACAACTTGCACGTTATTTGGAATGGAAGTTTTTTCTGTTGTGATAGACTTGTTCAGTGGCCTGTGGTGGCATCAAGCCAACATGTGTGCCATCAATGGCCCCCACCACATGTGGGAAGCAGTCAAAATCATAGAAGTCAGCCTTCATATGGGTAAATCCTCACGTTGAGGGACCCTGACATAGCTGTCAATGTGTTTCAAAATTGCTGATAGTAAATCTCCCAACACCAAACTGAATATTGGTTGGGGAAAACTAGTAGACAGGACCACTATATGTTGGAAGGACCCTGTGGCCAGGACGTGCAATACTGACATGACTTGTACAATGGGTGGTATGCAGTATGGATTACTGTTAGCGGACATCAGATCTGGCTCTTACTGATGGCATAAATCCACTATTGTTTGCCTATTCAGAAGGGACAGCTAGATGGCGTCACATTCCTCCATGGTCTGAAGGTCTGGCAATGGATGGTACACAGGAGGTTGTTGCATCCACCCTCTCCAAGGGTATCTATGTGTGAAAAGACATGATTTGAAACATTAGTCACAGTGTCCACGACAACATTCATGATGCATGCCAACAATATCATGTGACAAAGCATTTCTGACCCGGTAGACATGACACCCAGTACACATCACAGCTGGCAACTACACAAGGGTCAAATGTGACCCCCATGGTTGTCTGCAAACATGGATCAGAATGACACCCACCTATCTGCCACACAATTGCCCCTAGACATGTGACTCTGTATTTTCTGACCACCAAAAATACTGTCAGTGGTGGTGGAGAGTGCACAGCTGTCATATTCCATCTGTGCCCTGCAACACACTGCACTGGTGGTTGTGTAGTAGGACCGACATAACAAGACAGAATAAGGATGTTTGAGATGACTCTACACTTTTTTTGTAGGTGTGATGCTTTTAACAGGGCCATATACAGTATTTCAAATAGCCAAAATAGTGGATGCCTGACCTACTCCACTGTACATTAGAAACTGCCTGAAGTCACCAGCAGTAGTTGTCTGCATGGTAGGCAGTTCAAACCACAGCGGACACAGCCATAGGCTAACATTGTTGCCTGTGGCAGTCGCAAACCAATGGCTGAGCCTATTGGTGGTGAAGACCACCTACATGGCGTACCTGTTCACTGCATTGTAGAGAATCCTTCACTTTACTTCTCACACTGCTGCCACCAACACCTCCACTACTTCAGCTGGTGTGTGCCACCTCTGGGAGCAATCATGTCACATCCTGAAGGTGAAAGGGCCCCTAACCTTGTCTCCAGAGGAGCTGGAGAGGCTTGTGAGCAAGGTCCTTCCCCTTTATGGATAGCTCTATAGCTCACCAGAGGAGCAGGTACGTGCCTCATGTGCACCATTGACTCTGTTCAACACCATCCTTTCCCTCCTCACAGGCTACAATTTGCCCCTGTGTGCCAGTTAAACTTCTTGTGTGCCTGTTGTTGCAGTCCTTGTGGCATTGATTGGGATGTATATGGTGCAGGTACTGGTGATTAGTACTATCTGTTGTGTTCATTCACATTGTGTTGCATGATGTTTTTTGGGGTCTTCCTTGTGTTGGATACACATAACTAGGCAAGGAGACTTTACTGTCATGCAATGACATTTCTTGTTTACGATGGTTGTAAATGTTAGACAACATGTATGTGCATGACAGCATGAGCTGTGTATGCATCTTGTCTGAGTCATATGAGGATCTTGTAAGCAATGTGTATTGTGCCACAGATCTTTTACCCCACATTTGAAAGGCATATAATGACTCACTCTGCCCTTTAGGTTGCCACACAAGCCACATTGATTATGGCCACATGATGTACTGTGATGCATGGAAGTGAAAGAATGTGAGTGTCATGTAGCTTCTGTATGCTAGGCATGCAGAGCCCAGGGCCTGTGCAATTTATCTTCCAGTATCGGACATAGTCCAGGCTGTGGGAAAGTCACTGTGGCTATGCAACAGTGGCACTGTGACCACTCCCTGTGGACCTGCTGATCCTTATTATTGTGCCAGCTCTAGTGGTAAAACTTGCCCTGAATGCCTTAGTCCATTGACTAGTTTAGGAATGGTTAGTGAGGTAAATCCAAGGAATAGTCCATATGTATATTTTGCATCATTGCCAATCTGTGTCTGTAGGAGGCTGGTCTGGCTTGTAGTGGGTACCAAAGGTACTTACACCTTCTGCCAGGTCCAGTTAGCCCTTATTAGTAGAGAAGAGGTGTTTCTAGCAGCTTAGACTGATAGAAGGTAGCTATGGAAAAGTAGCTTAGGCTGAACTAGGAGACATGCAAAGCTCGTACTATACCACTTATATCATATGCACAATATCATAAGAAAACAATACACAGAGTTATTACAAATAAAGGTACTTTATTTTTTTGACAATATGCCACAAGTATCTCAGTGAGTACCCTCAGTAAGAAGGTAAGTAATATACACAAGTTATATGTACACAAACCCAAAACAGGTAAGTAATAGTAAGAAAAGTAATGCAAACAGTGTAGAATTACAATAGGTTGCAATAGGCAAGCATAGGTATAGGGGCAACACAAACCATATACTCCAAAAGTGGAATGCGAATCACGATTGGACCCCAGACCTATGTGAGCTTGTAGAGGGTCTCTGGGACTGTAAGAAAACAGTCAGGGTGTCCAAGATACCCCACCCCAAGGCCCTGAAAAGTAGGAGTAAAATGCACCTACTACCCCAAAAGAGCACAATAGTCGTGATAGGGGGATTCTGCAGGAAGAACAAAACCAGCAGTGCAGTGACAACAGATTTCCGGACCTGAGGACCTGCAAGGCAAGGGGACCAAGTCCAATAGTCGCAACAGTGTCCGGGGGGGGGCAGGAGCCCAGGAAACCCCGGATGAAGGTGGAAGGAAGCTGCCTCCGGATGGAAGAAGCTCGGAATTCTGCAAGAAAGAAGAGGACTAGGAACTTCTCCTTTGGAAGAAAGATGTTCCACATCGGGATGAAGCTTGCAGAGGTGTTCCCATGCAGAAATACCACAAACAAGCCTTGCTAGCTGCAAGGGTTGCGGTAGAGGTTTTTGGGTGCTGCTGAGGACCAGGAAGGACCAGGATGTCGCCTTTTGGAGGAAGAGACAGAGGGGGTGCTCAGCAACTTAGAGAGCCCTCACAGAAGCAGGCAGCACCCGCAGAAGTACCACAACAGGCACTTAGAAGAAGAGTGAACCGGAGTCCATGCAAAGTTACAAAAGGGGGGTCCCACGACGTCGGAGGCCAACTCAGAGGGTTGTGCACTGCAGGACGGAGTGCTGGGGACCCAGATTAAGCTGTGCACGAAGGAAATCCTGGAAGAGTGCACAGGAGCCGGAGCAGCTGCAAATCACGCGGTACACAGCTTTGCAGTCTAGCGTGGGGAGGGAAAGACTTACCTCCACCAAACCTGGACTGAAGAGTCACTTGGACAGAGTTGCTGTGTTCCAGGGACCACGCTCGTCAGGATGAGTGGGGACCCAGAGGACCAGTGATGCAGTCTTTTGGTGCCTGCGTTAGCAGGGGGATGATTCGGTCGACCCACGGGAGATTTCTTTGGAGCTTCTGGTGCAGTGTGAAGGCAGACTACCCCCAGAGCATGCACCACCCGGAAACAGTTGCGAAAGCCAGCAGAATTAGGCGCTACAATGTTGCTGGTAGTCGTCTTGCTACTTTGTTGCGGTTTTGCAGGCATCCTGGAGCAGTCAGCGGTCGATCCTTGGTAGAAGGTGAAGAGGGAGATGCAGAGGAACTCTGGTGAGCTCTTGTATTCGTTATCTGAAGGTTTCCCCAAAGCAGAGACCCTAAATAGCCAGAGAAGGAGGTTTGGCTACCAAGTTAGGAGGATTGGCTACCAAGAGAGGTAAGAGCCTATCAGAAGGAGCCTCTGACATCACCTGCTGGCACTCGCCACTCAGAGCAGTCCAGTGTGCCCCGAACACCTCTGTTTCCAAGATAGTAGAGGTCTGGGACACACTGGAGGAGCTCTGGGCACCTCCCCTGGGAGGTACTGGTCAGGGGAGTGGTCACTCCCCTTTCCATTGTCCAGTTTCGCACCAGAGCAGGGCTGGGGGATCCCTGAACCGGTGTAGACTGGCTTATGCAGAGATTGGCACCATCTGTGCCCATCAAAGCATTTCCAGAGGCTGGGGAAGGCTACTCCTCCCCAGCCCTTCACACCTATTTCCAAAGGGAGAGGGTGTAACACCCTCTCTCAGAGGAAATCCTTTGTTCTGCCTTCCTGGGCCAGGGCTGCCTGGACCCCAGGAGGGAAGAAACCTGTCTGAGGGGTTGGCAGCAGCAGCAGCTTCAGTGGAGACCCAGGAAAGGCAGTTTGGCAGTACCCGGGTTCTGTGCTAGAGACCCGGGGGATCATGGAATTGTCACCCCAATACCACAATGGTATTGGGGTGACAATTCCATGATCTTAGACATGTTACATGGCCATGTTCGGAGTTACCATTGTGACACTATACATAAGTAGTGACCTATGTATAGTGCACGCCTGTAATGGCGTCACCGCACTCACAAAGTCTGCGGAATTTGCCCTGAACAATGTGGGGGCACCTTGGCTAGTCCCAAGGTGCCCACACACTAAGTAACTTTGCACCCAACTTTCACCAGGTGAAGGTTAGACATATAGGTGACTTATAAGTTACTTATGTGCAGTGGTAAATGGCTGTGAAATAACGTGGGTGTTATTTCACGCAGGCTGCAGTGTCAGGCCTGTGTAAGAATTGCCAGAGCTCCCTATGGGTGGCAAAAGAAATGCTGCAGCCCATAGGGATCTCCTGGAACCCCGATACCCTGGGTACCTCAGTACCATATACAAGGGAATTATATGGGTGTACCAGTGTGTCAATGTGAAATGGTAAATTTAGTCACTAGCCTGTTAGTGACAACATTTGGAAAGCAGAGAGAACATAACCACTGAGGTTCTGGTTAGCAGAGCCTCAGTGAGACAGTTAGGCACCACACAGGGAACACATACAGGGCACCTATTATGAGCACTGGGGCCCTGCCTGGCAGGGTCCCAGAGACACAAGGACTAAAACAACATACATACAGTGAAATATGGGGGTAACATGCCAGGCAAGATGGTACTTTCCCACAGTGTCTTTGACTCGTAACATGTCCCATACTCCCACAGCTCTGTTGTCACCTTCACAGAAGTCATATTTACTCTGTACAGGCTTATTGCATAAATGGCAGGCCCACAGTGCAGACAGTGTGCAGATTAGTGTGAGGCTATGACAGGTGACTGAGTCTTTTAGTCACATAGCAGAAATTGTACAATACATACCTTTGTATGTTCAATGCCATGTCTGTGGGTTATAAACATATGTCCAAAGTAGTGTACTATGGTACAGGTACATACCACATAAACCTGCCCTGAAAAAGCATGAGTCTGCATTTGGTAGGCCACATGTCTACACACAGGGAAGACACTTTCCGTACCCATCATGCCAGCCCTTTCGCTGTCACTCAAGTGTAAGGGTGAAACCTCTACTATGGTCGTTGCCTCTAGGGACTTTAGGGACTGTATGCAGTGAATCAATCCTGCAGAGTGTAAATTTGTTAGTCTAGTCAGGCCTAGGGAGTTTACCAATCAGAAGCCACATTGGTGTGTGTGGTTTCATTGTGGCTCACAACACAGTACATGTTGCTGGAGAATGGGCTACTTGATGTCAGTAGGATTGCTTAGTCAGTGTAGGCCATGAGCAGGGTAGTGGTCTGCAGAAGAATCCAAATGTGTGTAGCCATGTTCCTGTACTTATTGGCATGTGTGCTTTACACTTATAGTGCGTTTAATGTTAACACTTTGGCCCATATTTATACTTTTTGACGCACAACTGCGCCAACGCAGTTGTGCGTAAATTATTTTAGCGCCGGCTAACGCCATTGCAAAGCACCATGCGGGCGTCTTATTTATTGGATGACGTTAGCCGGCGCTGCGGACTGGTGTGCGTAAAAATAAATGACTCACACCAGGCAGCGCTGGCGTAGGGGAAAATGGAG